>NC_133660.1:76058550-76188550 GCF_037893015.1 Macrotis lagotis
TATATAGCTCCTGGCATGCCCTCATCAATGAGGGTACTGAAATCTATGAGGAAGACAAAATTGAAGCAGTTCAAAGGAAACGTGACATTCATAAGTTTAGAGTACCCACTCCAGGTATTCACCTGGAGTATTTGTTTCCCTGTGGTAGAGAATTCCTAAGTCATATTGGGCTAACCAGCCACAGTAAGATGCTCTGTAATTTGTCTCAAACATGGTTGTTGTCATTTTGGTCTTCTTCAATAACAAAGGTCAAGAACCAACCAAACCAATTATGTGCCTATATTACTTCATTTTATTCTTCCAACAATCCTAGGTGTTAAATTATCCTCATTTTACATCTGAGGAAACTGAAGCAAATAGAGATTAAAAACTTCCCTGGAGTCATGCAACTAGAAGGTTCCTGAAGACAGATTTGAACTCAGGTCTTTGTGAATCCAGGTCCAGTGATCTAGCCATTTTACCACTCAACTATCAAATGACTTCATCAAGATCACACAGCAAATGAGGGGGTAAACATTTTTTTTAACCTCATGACCTTTGATTCTAGAGGGAAAAAACACTTTTTCCACTCTAAGACAAATAGCACTATCAATCAGTAATTCTTTATTCTCTCTGATTACAACATTTCCTTTTTTCATATCTTTTATGGTACTTCTAGCATGCAAGTTCTCATTTGTGTTACACTTCAGGCTAATTAAAATCACAATTTAGATTTTCAGTGTCTTTTTATCTGCCTGAAATTCTTTTAGAACTGGAGCTTGGATATGCTTTGCTTTCTATGTGCCCAGATCATCCAAGTTGAATGCACCCATTTTTGGGGATAAAGCATTCTATTCTTTGCAGTTTGGTAGAAGTAGCTTCTATTTATTGTCTTTGTAGACAGAATAGATTACATCTTTAAAAACTATGAGACACTCTTGCTCATATTTCCTCTAGTCTTCCAGAAAGGTTAAGTTTATGTTCATTTATAAAAGGGACTCAGGGACCTGAAATAATGAAGATAAAAATACTACCTTTTGCTTCTCTCCAATTTTATCCTATGCCCTGAAGAAATGGGCTTATGTTTTGTTGCTTATATTTGTCTTTTTTTTGTTCAAGGTAAAAATGACAGAATCTTTGAACCATGAAACCAGGATTCTAGATCAGATGAGGATGAGGATGAGGATGAGGATGAGGATGAGGATGATGATAATGATGATATTTGTCTTTCATTCTTGAAGAAGACCAGGACATCAGGAAGGTGATGCCATGACAATTACATGAATTGCATTTGAGTGAGGGGGTACTGTGCTAAGTCACCAGCCTCACTTTCTCCTCCAGAGCCATCTGAATCCAGTGGCCAGATAGGAATCAGGACAACTGGAGATGGCCCTGGATGCCTGCAATTAGAATTGAAGTGACTTGCCCAAACTCACACAGCTAATACGTGTGAAGTCATTGAGGCTGGATTCCATCTTCCATCCTCCTGACTCCAAGTCACCTAGTTGACTCTCTAGATCATATAGCAGACTAGCACTGCATCAGGTAAGCACTGAGAAACTTAGGTGTTTAAAATTCTAGGGAGAAGCCAGACTTAGAACTAGTTCAGTTTGTGCTATATAAGAACTGAGCTAAGCTATGAACATAATTCTATTCCTCTCCCAGAGACTAAGATAGTACAAGTGGGGATAGTGTTTTCCAGATTATGGGGAGAATGTTTGGATATTTGTTCTTGATCTACTTTTAAAGTAAATTCCTTTATCAAAGTGGATCCTATTGTTTGCCTAATGAATTGGAAGTGCAAAATACCCTTCCAATTGAGGGAACATGATCAGTAAGGGTTGGACTCAGTGGAAGAGATACCAGATATGCCTAAAATCCTTTCAGGAATTTCAAAAGCTCTAGAAGAGTCAGGGTGAAATTTAAGACACTTTGCTTCATGGAGGTGGTGGCCAAGATAGTTATTTGCTACTAACTTACACATACACAAATGGATATGAATGCATTTCTGTGCATATATGTGTGTATGTGCTTGTCTCCTAATAAAACAGAATACTTATTCATACAGCAACTCTTAGAAATAGTTTTATTTATTTTTTAATTAATTAATTTATTTTTATCTATATGTACCATATTTCCAAGTTACAAAATTTCCCTCCATGCTCCTTTCCTACCCCACTCCCCTCAGCAGGGAATAGTTAGGTCAACATTTATACATATGCATATATGTATACACACACACACACACACACACACACATATTATATATAGTAGTTTTTGGCATGAGGAATTAGGATTAAGGGTAAGAGATACATAAGAGATAATTTTTATAAAGTGTTCATCAGATTCAGAAGGGGTAGTTTTTTTGCTGTGTGTTGTGTTGTGTTTTGTTTTGTTTTTTCCCCCTCTGGATGGGGATAATATAGTTCATAACCAGTCTAATACACTTGTCTTACTCTCTGGACTGATGAAAGGAGCTGCTTCCATCAAGGGAAATAGAGATAAAAAGATGAGCACTTGTGGTGGACAGAAGTTTAAATCACTAAAAATAACTCAAAAATAACTCAACTTCAAGAAAGAAATCAAGTTCAGTCTTTTTTTTTTGTATTTAGTTCCAGATTTAGGGGTAGAGTCAAGGAGCAGAATAAAGGCAGGGACTCATCTGTGCTCTCTCCCATACTACTCCAAATACCTTTAAAGAATGACTCTAAACAAATTCTAGTATGACAGAACCCCCCAAAGAAGGAATGAAACAATTTCTAGCCCAAGACAAATTAAAAGTTCAGTAGGAAAGGTCTATTGCACCAGGGCAAGGAAGGAGCTCAGTTCACTAGAAACCACACCAGCAAAACCCAGGTCACAGCAAACCAGGAGGAGACCTTGGGAACCACTGAATTAGCAGCAGCAGCAGCAACTGCTTCCTAATCTCTCTCAAGTCAACTGATGGTAAGGGGATTAAATAACTGATCAAATATATACACACATACACACACATATAATATATAAGAAACACAAATATGATATGTGTAATATAAATTGCACATATATGACATACACATATCTACACATACATCTGGAAAATTCTGCAAAAGCTTACCCGTTCCCTTCTCTTTGATATTGTTCATTTATGTGTAACAAAAATATATACTTTAAATAGAAGTGGAACTGTTTTAATTGGATATGTTCTTTTCTTATCATTACCTTTTTTCTTTAATTTGCTACTTTTGTCGTAAAAAATCAATAACATATTTTTATTGGACAGTAATTTTAAAATCTATGATATTAAATATTTCTTAGACATGAATATAGAACATTTTTATTAGTGACATTGTTGAGTATTAGAAGGCACTTGTACATTTTTTCTAGAAGAATGTGTTGAGAATGTACAGATCTAACATTTTTGAAATAACTTGTGTATTTTTAAGTATTCTTAATTTCCTGATACTAAAACATACTTTCTATTTAGTTTTCCTCATCCTCTCATATTTCTCTTCTATACATTGAATGTGCAAGTGTGATGGTTTATTTTGAAGGATACTGGTTATATTTTATGGTATTTCTCTACTTCAACTTTTGAAACAATTATGGAAACATGCTCAGAGAAAGATGTGACCCCCAATGTTGTTTATATTCTTTAATCTTCTGAAGATTGCAATATTTCCATTCCTACCCATTCTTAGTAAATAGCTAATGACAGATATTCCACCTAATGTATCACTTATCCATTTACTTTTTCTATCTATCATCTATCTATCTATTTATCTATCTATTATCTATCTTTCTATCTATCTATCATCTGTCTGTCTATCTGTATTTATTTGTTTGTTAATTTTATAGACAGAGCAACATCTATCCATCCATTTCTCTTGCTCCGACTCACCATGAAACCAACATCTTTTTTGGTATATTTTTTTCTTTTCTCCAGTTTTCCTTCATAGTTCTGAGATTACAATATGTAATAACTTGCTTTCTATTACTATGTGGATATCCATTGCCCTGTGTTTAATATCCACTCTTTAATTCTTAAAAAAATGTAGTTTTCCATGAAATGTAGTCATGAAACCATCTTGATGGAATATTGTCAATGAACCGTAGCTTTAAGAAGAATCTTGGAACTATTAAAAAAAATAGAAACTTCTTGATGAAAATCCTGAAACCAATTTATGATAGTATGTTAGCCTCTATTCATTCATATACATTAACATATATATACACACTTATATGTGTATATATATATATATATATGTATACATAATGCGAGATCACCAGGTAGCCCACACAATGATATATTTAATAGCCATTAGATACTTCTAATATTCATTGGGATTATAAAATCAACTCCTGCGGTAACCTTTTTCATATGCACAAGAAAAATCTGTAAGCAGTTACTTCATTTAACTAAAATGTCTTTATGTTTTCTTAGTCTATTACAAATCTTTTAACTTACCAAATATGAAAAATAAGTAAGCATGGAGTATAGTTGAATTAATTCTTGAAATTGATCTGAACACTTTGTATTTCTAAGTATCCATTGCTCTCTTTTCTACTACTCTCACTGAAGAAATACAAGTAGGTCCCATATATTTGAAGAATATTTTTGAATTTTTTTAGTCTTTTTAGTGAGTCATATCATCTCCCTCAATTCCTTCCCTCCCCCAAATTGTCTTCTGATGTTGAATCTTCTTATACATAGACTAGCAGCCAAATTCAAATTCCTTCCCTTCCCCCTTTCAGGTTTATTAGAAGAACATGGAAGATTCTGTGCCACATTGTCATAACTCTGGGAAATCCAGGGACATCTTTATACCCTGATGAAGCAAAAGAGTTGGTCTTCTGTTAAAAGTAATACCATATGAAGCACTTGAACTTTTAAAATGATTGTAAAATTTAGCGTATTTGTAACATTCCTTTTTCTTACTTTCATAATGTCATTTTCCTCCTTTTCTAGTGCTGTTCCTGCCTAGAAATTTGAAATATAAAAGAACCTAACCTTTGCATATTCTTATCTCTTTTGGTGTATTTTTAAAGACTCATAGTCATACATCATTAGTAATAGAAGTGATTTTAGAAGTATAGAGTTACATAAAAATAGTAGCTAAAAGTTTTATACTGCTTTCAAGTTTGAAAGCTTTGGAGAAAACCATGTTATTTGAGGACTGCAACAAGACTGTGAGGTAGGTTATGTGGTTATCTTTAGTCCCCTTCTATAGTTAAGTAAACTAAGGTTCAAAGACATTAAATGATTCTCCCCACATAATCCTAGAGAAGTGGATAGAATGCCAGTCCTGAAGCCATAAAAGTCTCAGTTCAAATTCAACCTCAAATACTTGCTAGCTGTGTGACTCTGACCAAGTTACTTAACCCTATTTGCCTCAGTTTCTTTATTTGCAAAAGTGATCTGAAGAAGTAAATGATAATCCACTCCAATATCTTAGCCAAGAAAACCCCAGAAGACACAGAGAGTAAGACAACCCCCCCCCAAAAAATCCTCAGCAATAACAGTGAATCCTAGACTTAGTAGTTTTTAAAGGTGAAATTTAAAACCACATCTTCCTAAATCCATGTCCTGCAAGCTATAGATTATACATTCTGTGCAATGGAAGAAAATAAGGCAACTTCCATAAAAGAACAATAAAGTTCAAGTCACATTTGGTTTGGGGATTGACCTTTTGACATTGACAAACCATTTAACCTCAGCTTTCTCTTATAAAGTAAGGATATTAGTTATTTTAATCTCATATGTTGTAAAGATTTTATTAGATCATACACAAAAAAGTTTGCAGTGATATTAAAAGAAAATAATTCTTAAATATGAGAAAACTGAAGCCAAGATAATTGTTGTAGCATATTCAAAATCATCCCTACATTTAATGACAGAACCAAAACTTCCCAAGTGGGTCAACTGTGTTTTTCCAAATCATCCCTCTCCCACATTACTTTCCCCATATTCAATCTTTGGACATGTCTTGCAAGATTCTATTCACCACATTACCTACCTCTAGAGTTTTGCTGCTAAATGCTCAACAAATGGATCTCAAACTCTGCTCCCCCAAAGAAATAGATGTACATATAAAAGACATTCAAGTTCAGTCTGCATATTAACATTTTGTCACTTTAGTATTGTTTTTCATTATTTACTTTATAAGCTCTAAGTTCCAACCATAATGGGTAACTTGCTATTGCCTGAATTCAATATTTCATCTTTTGTCTCCTTCCCCTTGTAAACTTCTCTCCACAGCTGAAATGTGTTCCCTCCCCTCCCCCTTTCTTATCCTAGTGTTCTTTTTTGATAGCTGTTTTTTTCCCCATTGCACAGAATGTATAGTCTGTAGTTTGCAGGATATGTATTTTTTGTTCTACTTTTTATTTCACATATATTTAACATGATTTATTTATTTAATATGATTGTACATGCATAAGCTATATCAGATTGCTTGCTGTCTTGGAGAGTAGTTGGGGGAAGCAAGGAAGGAGAAAAATTTGGAATTCAAATTATAATAATAAATGAATGTAGAATACTATTTTTACCAGTAATTGAAAAAATAAAATACAATTAAAATAATTTTATAAAATCATAAAAAATCAACTCATTTACTTCTTGCTCTATTATCTCCCTCATCATAACACTCACCTATATCACACACATTGACATAAACAAATATACCTGCATTTGAGTTTCATGCCTTTTTGCCTTCAAAATTCCTATTTATCCTTCCAGTCATCTGGACTGAAAAACCTTTGAATTAGCTTTTTAAATCATCTCTTAGACTCATTTTCCCATATGCAACCAATCATTAAAATTTTCTTTTAATGAAAGTTTTATCATTTGATGTCTAGATTATTTCAATAATTTCTCTTGGATTTAGATCTGGAACCAAGAGTCAACAAGAACAATCTCTCACTTTTATCACTAATTAAACTGAATCACAGAGATTCTCAATGTCACACATAGAAAGTGTCATGTATGGAATCCAGGTCTTCTAACTTCAAATCCAGTGCCATTTTCCACCATTCTATACTGCCTGTCTAAATAATCTTTCTGATTTTAGGCTCTTACCCACTAAAATCAATCTTCTTCATTTCTCATATTTATCTTTCTTACACCACTTTCATCATTCTATTCCCTTGCTTGAACACCTTAAATGACTACCCATTACTTATAGAATGCATGTCAAACTTATTAGCGTTACACACATAATTTGACCCCATTCTATGTTTATTCTTAAAGAAATTCATTTACCATAGTTTTGGTTTCTCCTTCCTTCTTACTTTTGTTTATACTATTTTTCTATCTTCAGAAAAATTTCATCTTTTCCCTTGCCTCACTAAAAAACTTAATTTTTCTTCTGTTTCATTCCTTCCTTCCTCTAGGATCAACTGACTTCCCATCTCATTTATGAAACCTTTCTTGACTAGGCTGAACTCCCCAATTATTTACTTTAATTTAATAAAACAGACAGCAAATGCTATAGCACTGTCCTTAATTTTATACTGCCTTGTATTAATTTTGCTTGTATTTCCTGGTGGTTTTATTCCTATATGTATAAATTCACTCTTTTTGTATTGTCTCTCCTGTATGGTTTTAAAATCCTTTAGGTCAAGGATATTGTGTCTTGCTTCTATAATGTTATAATCCCTTAGATATAGTAGATATTCAGTAGATATGTTGTGGGAAAAAAAAATTAATGAATACTGTTAGTCTTAGGCTAGGTTATATATTTAGTAAAACTTGATTTTTCTTTTACCAGTTCCTTCCACAGATGTCCAAGGTCTTCTGATTCCCTATAACCTTCAATTCAATGCCTCTATTTTGAAGCCAGTTTGCTTGTCTAAAAATTATTCATTTATTTTCCCACATCCCATTGAAATTCTTATTTGAGTCAGAGACAATGAGAAACTTAAACAAAGTTCCTCTAATTAAGGGCCTACTGTGTTCAAGTCATTATAGAAAGTGCTAGCTAATGAACGAGAACCTGGGCTTGGATCCAAGAATAAGAGTTCAAAATCTCTCTCTACCTACAATGCTTGTCTCTTTAATTATTTAAAATTACTTGTGTGACGCTAGGAAAATTACTTCATTTCTCATTATTCTACAAATATTTTATGATTCTAAGTTTCAGCTTTCATTGATAAATTCCCTTATTCAGGGGCTCCTAATATCAATAAAATAACAGATCCAACCCTAATCTCTATGCCAATATCGGCACCTATTCTGACTACTATCCCTCTGCCTATCTTGGGCAAAGTGCTGTGCTAAATTAATCCAAGGTTGAATGTTATCTTACTGATAATGCGATAGTATATTTCACAAATGTAGAAGTGGACTTTGTCAAGACCCATAATGCTATCTACATTTGAACAGAAGATATGGACAAATAGAGTTTTATTTTTTTATTAATAGCAAATATAATTGCTCAGAGTCTGACTTTTGTGGAAAGATATAAAGCACTAATATGTCAAATTGTCCTTATGGAAACATATTGTGAGCATTAAAAAAGTAAAGATTGTTGCTGTTTCTATTAAAAATCTGTTAGAAGAGGATTGTGATTATCCAGTATGTCATTCATTGAACCCATCCAGAAAGGTTGTTTGCAACTGGATTTGAAAACTATTTCTCATTGTCTCTGACTCAAATAGTCACACAGTCTAGAAAAATAAAAATTTACAAAAGAAATTCAATAGTTCAAAACAAAACATTTATTAGCATATTCTGCCAAAGAATTTGATGAAGGCCTGGGATTAATTCAACTTTCACTTACTAAAAGTAAATTTTGTTTGTGAATGTAGCATTTGCAGAAGACTGTCCCAGGTTGATTGCTATACAACAACCCTTTAGCAGATAACTCCTATTAAAGTAAATTCGAACTTTTACCCTAAAGCTTGTCCATGAATAGCAAAATACCAAATCTGCAAGGGGTTAATCAATTAATAACTCTTTAATAAATTCTTATAAAGGCTGCAAAATGAGGCAAAAAAGTCCCTCTCTTCAAGGAGAATGCATTCTAATAGGTGGAAGCCATATGTAAACAGGAAAGTTCTTTCAAAATATATAGAGGAGAAACCATACTATATCAGCGAAAGCTAGGAAAGGCAGATATGGAAATGACATGGGTAACTACCACAAAACACCACTAATATTAGTGCTACCATCAGGACCAACAACATTTATATAACAATTACAATATACTAAGAACCATGCTAGGTGCTTTATAATTATTATCTCATTTATGAGGCCAGCTAGGTAGCACAATGAATAGAGTACTGGCATTGGAGTCTGGTCTCAGACACTAGACACTTACTAGCTGTGTAACTTGGGCAAGTCACTTTACCCTGATTGCCTTCCATCCAGGACTATCATCAGTCATCTGGAAACTTATCTGGACATTGGACCTAAATTGATCTGGAGGAGAAGATATGTTGATGACTTAGCAAAGCCTCACTCAAATCCATCCAGATCATGTGCTTGCCATGGCAACACATCCCTGATGTGATGCTCTTCTTCAAGAACTAAGAACAACCTCATCATTGTCTCATTTGTTCTTCACAACACCCCAGGAAGGTCAGTATTATTATTTACATTTGAGATAACTGAGGTAAATTAAGTGTTGTACTTAAGTTCACACAATAAGTAATTGTCTGTTTGGATTTTAACTCTGGTTTTCCTCAATGTAGGCCCAGCATTGTATTGATTTTGTTGTCTAGATGTCCTCATAGGTTCCAAGAATTTTTGAGGGTAGAACTTGACTTATTGAGAACCTTGAATCTTCTTATCCTTTTGATAAAATGATCATGTTATTGATGGCAACAATGATGCCAATTATGATAGTGGTGGTGGCAGTCGCCATAATGATGGCAATGGTCAGCAACATTATAAAAAACTCCAGTGTGCAGAACTCCCTCTCAAGTTCATTATCATTATAAATTTTAAATAGAGCTTTAAAAGTTATAAAATAGTTTATAGTTTGAAACTTGCTTTGTAATCCATAGTTGTAGGGAGTTACTATGGTAATGAGAAGTTAAATGGCTTATCTCCATTTCATAGCTTCAAAGTTAAACCTCAACCAGTATGTCAGACTGGCCTTAAATTTCTAAATTTATTAGCGTGTAGTCTGGCACAAAAGAAAAAGGTCCACACTTGGAGGTTACCAGACTATTTTTAAAATTTGCCTTTGAGTTATATGGTCTGAATGAACTTTGAAAAAACTTTTTTTTCCCTTGTCCTCAGACAAGTCACTAAGACTTGTCAAAGAGTGGAGCTGATACCTACTTGTGGGGGTAAGGAGAGGTAGGGAAAATATGTCACCTGGACTTCCCCACAGGGATGGAATTACAGTTTTGTACTAAAAAAATGTAAAGCTAATATAGTCATTTGCTCTTATTTAAAAATATTATTCAGTAATAAATATATTTTCCTGTTTCTTATTGCATGGATGTTTAAAGAATTTAAGCTTTCGTTTTACTCACTTCATTCCAACTATATTGTCTAAGCTTTGATGGACTCTTGATTCTTTTAGAAAAGGATAATGATGTATATTATAAATTTTCTTACCACTGAGGTCATTTCCCAAAAGCACTATTGCTTAACTCACTTAAAATTGGACTGGACAAAACACTGAAGAATAAGTTGAAACAGATGGCAATCCTGGAGCAGTGAGTTGACCTAATTGGCCTTCATTTCTAATTTCTTTAATTCTGCAAAGTCCCAATACTGTATCAAAAGCCTGGAAGGTAATGTGATGATGAATCAATACTAACTCACTATTATGAAAATGGAGAGTGTTTTCTTCATCACATATTTAAAATATACTCATTCTGAGGCATCATGTTAAGGGTATTTAAGGATATTTAATCTAGTTAATGCTTTCCTTTCTTTAGGGTAAACTCTTTATTAAGTACAACCTTTATTCCCACCCCTACAGATATTAATTGGCTTTCTGGATGATGCCCAGAAATTCTGCTTATTTTGCAGAGGTTATTTAATACAGCTCTTGAAGTTAATGGTTTGCAATTTTGAGGTCAAAATTGTGTGCATTTTAAACCATGTTTTCCTCATTTACAAATCAGCATTAGATGACCAGAGCAGAGAGATATTCACCCCTTTCTTAGGTATTGTAGCAAGAATGAAACTCATTGATGAATAGCAGTGTCTTGATCTAAAGAAAGGTAAATGGGTGGCATGGTTTATGGAGTACTGATCCTGTAATGAGAATGATCTCAGTTCAGATATGGTCTTATAAACATTTTATCAAGTGCCTTCCCAAGTGACTGGCTCAATTTTTTCATCTTTGAAATGAAGATAATAACACTCATTTCCCACTTTTATTATATCATTATTATAATCATTTTGACTCATCATTTTTTCTAATAAATATTCAAACTAGTATGGGGATTTTATTTCATCTATACTTTATTTGTGCAAAACGTTTTTAATTTAATGTAAACAAGATTATAGAGCTTGAATTTTATAATGTCTAACTTCTTTGATTATAAATTCTTCCCCTCTCCATAGATCTGACATGCAAACTATTCCTGCCTCTCATTTTGACCTTATCTTGTTACAGGTAAAGATTTTGGTCTACACCTATATTCTGCCAGGCTCTTTTTATTTTAAGCAGGGTTTTTTTTTTGTCTAATAGTGAATTCTTCTAAAATCTGGAGTGTTTGCTTTTATCAAATAGAAGACTTAGTATGGTTATTTACTATCTCTTGTTGATGCCTCTCCTCTACCCTGCCCCTCCCTTTCCCTCTCCCCTTCCCCTCCCCTTCCACTCCCCTTCCCCTCCCTCTTCCCCCTCCCTCTCCCTCTCCTCCCTCTTCTCCTTCTCAATCTCCCCTCTCCTTCTCTCTCTCTCTCTCTTGCTCAAGGTCCCATAGCTAGGTGATTATTAAGTGTTTGAGGGCAGATTTGAACTCAGGTCCTACTGACTCCAGGGCCCATACTCTATCCACTGGGTCACCTAGAGGCCTGATACAGACATTTTTTGAAGTCTCTGTAGGATAATTTGAGTTGGAAAGATGTTTCTCTCTATCTTTCTGTGAGTTCTGTCAATTTAGGGACTTCATTTAAAGTTGTTTCAGTGGGAAACTGGGAATAGCTCCAGGAACTTTTTATCTTCTTTGAAGTATCTTGGCTCTGACTCACCTGTTCTTTAAAAGCCTAATATTAAATCAGTAGTATTGATAAAAATTATTTTTTCAAAATATCCATGGCAAAAATTAATATATGAAAACCTGGTGAAGAAAGTAAAACTTAGTTCATGTTATTTTGAAAAAAATGCAAGCTGAAATAGATTTGTAACAAAACGGAAAATAATCGATGGTCACTTCATTAGGTTCATCAATTGCTCTTAGAAAATTAGTCAATCTAGCCAATGAATAAATAAACAAATGGAGAGATAGGTACTTGACTAAATGGATATTTAGTTAAATACAAAAGGGACACAACAGAACTCTGCCCCTAGTATGAGCAGTATTTTATTACCCAGAAAAATCTTTAGTAACCTAGGAGTAATCAGATAAGAGGATAAATTGATTTTAAATAAAATATTTCAATTTTTAAAATTGATTTTTCAATGTATAATTTCTTTCTATAAAGATAGCACCAGAAACAATAAATACTAAAAGAATTGGGGTGTAAAGGTCTAAAATTTCAATGAAGTCACATTATAAAAAAAAATACATATATATATATATATATACTTCAGTATGCATACATTGAGCTTTGTGTTATATCTTCAAAATGTCTTTTTTCCATTAAAAATTTAAATATATTTATTTCCCATGATAACTTTGGTGTGGCTCTGGACATGAATATATAAGAGTCAGGTTGGGTAGAGAACACAGAAGAAGATGGGAAGTGAAAATCTAACAGTTTTATTTTTGGAAACTCAGATTTTTATAGCAAAAACTTACCTCAGGTATGACAAGTTAAAAAAGATCTAGTTTTACAAATTCCTGGGTAAATTTACAATATTTGTTCTTAGAAGAATTCATGCTTCTCTATCAAAGAAACCTTTTACAACCATCCTGAAGCCACAAATTATCCTAGTTCAGGGTTCACTGGTGAGCCAATGGATCCATACAGTGAGCAATAATCCATACATACCTTTGATGAAGAAGATCACCAAGGATACGTGAATATCACTCCCTGGGGCTGGCCCTCTACGTATACTTCCTATTTCACAAAAAATTTAGGATGCTCAGAAATAAACTTCTGCCCAAAAGATGATCACCTTGATATTCTTTTGATTAGATTATAGGGTCACATAGAATTTGAAACTATTTAAGAAGTTGCTTTGTCTATATTTCTCCCTCTATCTATGAGGAAAAAAGAGACAATGCAGTTTAAGAAAACTGTCCCTATACTCACTAAAAAAATTAAGATTCAAATGCAGTTATTATGATCACAAATCTTATACTGTACTGTTCATTTTATAGAATCTTATTTAATATTTTTCTGACCATGGCAATTACCAAAAATACTAGTTAAAATTTTACTTGCATGAATTTGGACCTTTCTGGCACTCATATTTCTCATTAGAATTGCATTAAATAACATTTAAGATTCTTCTTACTTCAGTTAAGTATTTCTTTCTAAACTACAATGAAATTGTTCAAATGAGGAAAATATCAAAGACTAATGCCATCAGTTAACTTTTTTAATTTAGTACTAACATATATCTCTAGATATCTATCTGAAATAGTTTTTAATAAGTGAGAATTTAATTTCATTAAATTTATAAGTTTACAAGTCATTCCCTAATTGATAAATGATGAAAGGAAATGAATAGACAGCTTTTTCAAATGAAGAAATTAAATACATATATATATATATATAAAATCATAAGAAAAATTGGTCCAAATAATTATTGATTAGAGAAATACAAATCAAAACAACTATGAAGTATCACCTCACACCTATCAGATTGGTTAATATGAGAGTGCTCAATGTTAGAGAGGTTTTGGGAGAATTGGGACACTGATCTATTGCTGGTAAAATTGTGAATGGATGCAACCCTTCTGGAGACAATATGGAACTATGCCCAACTAGCAATAAAACTGTTCATACCCTTTGACCCAGCAATTCCAATTCTAGGACTGTTTCCAAAAGAAATTATAATAAATGGGAAAAGTACCACATATCCTAACATATTGATAACAGTTCTTTTTGTTGTGTCAAAGAAGTGGAAATTGAAGAGATGACCATCGATTGAGGAATGCTAAACAAATTATGATACATGAATCCTATGGAATATTATTGTTCTATAAGAAACCATAAGTGGTCAGATTCAAAGTATGGAATGAGTTTCAGGATCAGATGCTGAGTGAAGGGAGCAGAACCAAGAGAACACTGTACACATGATCAACCTTAATGGAAGCAGCTCCACTCAGCAGTTTAGAGAACTATGACAACCCTATTAGACAGGCTATGGACAATGCTATCCCCATCCAGAAGAAGAAAAATAAAACAAGACAAAATAAAACTTCAGAATCTGATGAACACTTTATAAAAAAAATCTTTTCTGTATCACTTTCCCTTAATCCTAATTCCTTATACCAAAAATAACTAATCTGTAAACATGTTTATCAAAAATATGTATGTTCATTGTTGACCTGAACGCTCACTGCTGAGAGGAGGGGAGTGCGAAGGGAGGGTGGAAGGAAATTTTGTAACTTAAAAATATACATATGTTTATGGATGAATGTTAAAAAAAAGCTTTCATAACATGTATCTGGAAAAATATATCAAATAATAAAAGAAAATGTGACAATTTATAGAAAGACTGAATTATAAAAGTTTCAGGATTAATATCTAAAAGATTATTTCTTTATTCCTCAATAGTTTTTAAAAATTTGCTATGAAATCTTAAATTTTTAAATGATGAAATAATTTTATTTTCTTATGGAGAAAGCACAGGCATCTCATTTCCTATTTGGCAGCTAGGTATTACTGTGGAGGGAACACTGGACCTGAAATCATTCTTGTGTTAAAATCTGACTTCAGATATGTACTTACTATGTGATCCTGGGCAAGTTACTCATCCTTAGTCTCAGTTTCCTTAACTATAAAATGAAAATAATACATTCCAGGTTTGTTGTGAGGACAAAATGAGATAATATTTGTTAAGTGCTTAGCAAAATGCCTGACAAATTAATAAATTCTTGTTTTATTCTAATAAAACAATCTTCCCAAATGCCTCTGTCCACACTGGCTCAACTTTCTTTTCTGAACTCAATTGACATTGATTATCGATATCTGCTTTTTATTTGATAATCAACTATCTATCTATCTATCAATCTATCATCTGTCTGTCTATCTATTTTTTATAGTACTCAGATTCTCACCTAAGTAAATTAATTCCTTCATTATGCTGGGCTAGATGTGATCTACTCAGGTGAAAGTTCAATGATACTGGAAGGAAGACCAAAAGGAATCACAAATAGCTTAGGTCTGAAAATTAAATAACTTCTGGCTCAGAGCTAAGAGTATAGTTGTGAAGCTCTCATTCTCCTGGAACCTTTCCCTACACAAACATAAATGAAACTTTTATATAGACATTAAAGCTACAGATCCCATCAAAAAAGGGCAAAAGAAGCTCTCAATTTTGGATGTCATGGAGAATCTTCAATGAAAATCTGTCTCTTTGGGCTAAAAGTAAAATATAGCTCAACTAGGTGGGAGAGAAGAAAAGTCAGTCAGAGGCTCCTGGATACAGAACCATCTAGCTCCCAGGTGACCAAGAGAGAAGGCTAGCAAAAAGACTCCCAACTCCAGACAAAGTCTGAGTCCTGGGGATACTGGGGAACAGGCAGGGCAGGATGGGGGAAAACTACTGAAGAGACAATGCCTGGGTTGCTTGGGCAACACCTTGGCAAGCAATAAGCCAAGATCCAGACTCCAGTCAAATGGACAAAAGACCAAAAAGAACACTAACCATCGAAAGGTATTCAAAAGTGAATGACTAAAATGCCCTCTCAGAAGAAGAAAACAGTGGCAGTTGTGGAAGTCTCAAAGGAGTCAAGCCTCATGGAAGAACTCAAAACCAAAGCTTCATGGAAGCTACCAAGATAAACCCAGAAACTGTACAAATATAATTATAAAGCATATCTCACCCAAATAAAGTCAGATCTAAATAATTGGAAAATTGTCAAATGCTCATGGTTAGATCAAGCTAATATAATAAAAGTGACAATTCTACTGAAATAAAATTACTTATTCAGTGCCATATCAATCAAACTACCAAATAATTACTTTAATGAGCTAGAAAAAAATAGTAATAAAATTTATCTGGAGCAACAAAAGGGAAAGAATAGCAAGGGGACTGATGGAAAAAAACAGGTAAAGGAAGGTGACCTAGCTCTACCAGATCAAAAACTATACTATAAAATAAAACATCAGTCTTCAAACCTTCTTGGATCTGGTTAAGAAATAGACTAATGGATCAGTGGATTAGGACAGATTAAAAAGTAGTAGCAGCTAATGACTACAGCAAACTGATTTTTGACAAACCCAAAGACGGCTTCTGAGATAAGTACTCACTATTTGACAAAAATTTTGTATGGCAATAACTAGGTGTAGTCCACATCTCACATCCTATATAAAAATGAATTCAAAATGGGTATAGGATTTAGACATAAAAGACTACACCATAGATAAATTAATAGATCAAGAAATTCTCTATCAATCAGATCTATGGACAGGGGAAAAATTTATGACCAAACAAGAATCAGAGCACATTATAAACAGCAAAGTGAATGATTTTGACTATATTAAATTAAAAGTTTTTGCACTAATAGAATCAATGCTGCCAAAATTAGAAGGAAAGCAGAAAGATGGGAAACAGTCTTCACAACTAGAAGTTCTGATAAAGGTCACATTTCTAAATTTTGTAGTGAATTGCATCAAATTTATAAAGTCACAAGTCATTCTTCAATTGATAAATGGACAAAGGATATGAACAGATAGTTTTCAAATGAAAATAAAGCTATATATGAACATATGAAAAAATTCTGCAAATCATTATTTATTAGAGAAATGCAAATTAAAATAATCATGAGGTATCATCCTATACCAATCAGATTGGCCAAGATGAGAAAAAGGGAAAATGATCAATGTTGGAGAGGTTATGAGAGGATTGGGACATTGATGCATTGTTGGTGGAGCTGTAAACAGTTTCAACCTTTCTGGAGAGCAATATGGAAGTATCACAAAAGAGCAACAAAACTTTTCATACCCTTTGACCCAACAATTCCAATTCTAGGTCTTTATCCAGAAGAAATTATTAAAAAGGGGAGAGTTCCACTTGTTCCAAAATATTCATAGCAGCTCTTTTTGTAAGGGCAAAAAATTAGACTTTGAGGGTATGCCCATCAATTGGGGAATGTTTAAGCAAGTTATGGTATATGAATATTATGAAATACTATTGTTCTGTAAAGAAGCCATAAATGGTCAGACTCGGGAGAAACATGTAATGAATTATAGGTTTTGATGCGGAGCAAAGGGAACAGAACCAAGAGAATAATGGAGAATAATGTACACATCAGTGACAACATTGTGAGATGAGCAAACTTGATGGAAGCAGCTTCTCTCAGCAGTCCAGAGAGCTAGGACAACTGTACAAGACTGGCTATGGACTATATTATTCCCATCCAGAGGAAGAAAAACAAAACAAAACAAAATGCACATGCACACACACACACACACACACACACACACACACAAACACAAAAACAAACATACACAATCCAGCAGAATCTGATTAACACTTTATAAAAATTTTCTCTTACATATCTCTTTCCCTTAAACCTAATTCCTTATAAGCAAAAATTACTGATCTGTAAACATGTTTGTCAAATTTTGTATGCACAATGCTAACCTAACTGTTTGCCACTTAGGGGAGGGGGTAGGAAGGTAGGGTGGAAAGAAATTCTGTAACTTTAAAATATGCCTCTGCATATGAATTAAAATAAATAAATATTTTTTAAAAAAAAATACCAAAAAATAGAGGAAGAAGAAAAATGGAAAACAGAAATGAGAGCTAAGCAGGAGAATTAGGAAGAAATGACTGAAGAAGTCATGTCCTTTACAAGTAAAAATGACCCACTAGGAACAGAATGTAATTCATCTAAAAATAAAACTAACCAAATGGAAAAGGAAACACAAAAGCTGAGTGAAGAAAATAAACCCCTCAAAATTAGAATTGACCAAACTAAAACTAATGATTCTTTGAGACATCAAGGTTCCATCATTTAAAATCAAAAGGCTCAAAAAAATCAAAGAAAATGTAAAGTGCATTTTAAGAAAAAAACAAATGACCTTGAAAAAGATCTGGGAAAGAACATTTTTGAATTATTAGTCAACCCAAAACTTCAATTAAAAAAAAGAACCTAGAAAATATCAGGAAATTTTCATTGAACACTACCCTGATATACTAGATCAAGAAGGAAAGAAATTGTCCTTGAAAGAATACATGGAACAACTCTGGAAAGAGTCCCCAGAAGAAAAACTCCAGAGAATATTGTAGCGAAATTCTAGAACTGTCAGATAAAGGAGAAGATATTGCAAGCAGCCAAAAAGAACCAATTTAAATACAAAGAAAAGTACAATCAGAATTATACAAGACTTATCAGTTTCAGTTTTAAAAGCTTGGAAAGCCCAGAATATGATATTCTGAAGGGCAAATAATCTTGGGTTATAACTAAGAATTGCCTACCCTGCAAAATTCAACATATTTTGTCAGGGGAAAAATGGATTTTCATTTAAATAGATTTCAAAAATTTTCTGACAAAATGACCAAAACTGAACAGAAAATTCTATATTCAAATACAAAACTCAAAGGATGCATTAAAAAGCTAAATGGAAAGGGTTAAAATAAAGTCAGTCAAGAACATGAAATTGTATATATACATACATACATACAAAGGAAGATACCACTTATAACTCTAGAGAATTTTATTTTTCTTAGGATAGTTAGAGGGTTGAATAGAGTTGAAGGTACTGTACTTAGAGGAAATTAGTATAACTGAGATGTGAAATAATGCTGATTCCAAGGTGGTATTTCATTTTTTTAAATTGATTTTATTTATTTTGATGTTTACAATTTTCCCATAATCTCACTTCCCTCCCCCCAACCCCACAGAAGGCAATTTGTCAGTCTTTACATTGTTCCAAAATGAGTGTGATGAGAGAGAAATCATATCCTTAAGGAAGAAATATAAAGTTATAAGAGATAGCAAGATCAGACAACAAGATATCAGTTTTTTCCCCTAAATTTCAGGTAATAGTCTTTTGTCTTTGTTCAAACTCCATAGTTGTTTCTCTGGATACAGATGGCATTCTCCATTACAGACAGCCCCAAATTGTCCCTGATTGTCATACTGATGGAATGAGCTAGTCCATCAAGGTTGATCATTGCCCCCAAGGTGTTGTTAGGGTGTACAGTTTTATTCTGGTTCTGTTTATCTCACTCAACATCAGTTTATGTAAATCCCATCAGGCTTCCCTGAATTCCCATCCCTCCTGGTTTCTAATAGAACAATAGTGTTCTATGACATACATATACCACAGTTTGCTAAGCCATTCCCCAATTGAAGGACATTTACTTGATTTCCAATTCTTTGCCACCACAAACAGGGCCTCTATGAATATTTTTGTACAAGTGATGTTTTTACCCTTTTTCATCATCTCTTCAGGGTATAGACCCAGTAGTGGTATTGCTGGATCAAAGGGTATGCACATTTTTGTTGCCCTTTGGATGTAGTTCCAAATTCCTGTCCAGAAAGGTTGGATGAGTTCACAGCTCCACTAACAATGTAATGGTGTCCCAGATTTCCTACAATCCTTCCAATAATGATCATTATCCTTTCTGGTAATATTGACCAATCTGAGAGGTATGAGGTGGTACCTCAGAGAAGCTTTAATTTACATTTCTCTAATAAGTAATGATTTAGAGCAATTTTTCATATGACTATGGATTGCTGCATTGCCTTTGCATATCCCTGAACAATTTGTCAATTGGGGAATGAATTTTTAAAAAAAAATATGACTCAGCTCTCTGTATATTTTAGAAATGAGTCCTGTCCTTTCCTGTCAGAAATACTAGTTGTAAATTTTTTTTCCCAATTTACTACATTTCTTTTGATTTTGGTTACAGTGCTTTTGTCTGTGCAAAAGCCTTTTAATTTAATGCAATAGAAATCTTCTAGTTTATTTTTGGTGATGTTCTCCATCTCCTCCTTAGCCATAAACTTTTTCCCTTTCCATAGATCTGACAGGTAAACTAGTTCTTCATGTTCTAATTTGCTTATAGTGTTGTTTTTCATGTCTAAACCTATATACATTTGGATCTTATCTTAGTATAGGGTTTGAGTTGTTGGTCTAATCTAAGTTTCTTCCATACTAACTTCCGATTTTCCCAGCAGTTTTTATCAAAGAGTTATTATTCGAATAGTTGAACTCTTTGGGTTTATCAAACAGCAGATTACTATAATCCTTTCCCAGTATTGCACCTAAGCTATTCTACCAGTCAACCACTCTATTTCTTAGCTAATAACAATTTTGATGATTGATGCTTTATAACATAATTTTAGATCAGGTAGGGCTAAGCCCCTTTCTTTTCTACTTTTTTTCATTAAATCCTTGGAAATTCTTGACTTTTTATTTCTCCATATGAATTTACTTACAACTTTTTCTCATGCATTAAAGTAATTTTTTAGAATTTTGATTGGTAGGGCACTAAATAGGTAGTTTAGTTTTGGTAGAATTGTCATTTTTATTATATTAGCTCTCCCTACCCATGAGCACTTGATGTTTGCCCAGTTATTTGATTTAATTTGTGTGAGAAGTGTTTTATAATTGCTTTCAGAAAATTTCTGAGTCTACCTTGACAAATAGATTCCCAGGTATTTTGTATTGTCTGAGCTTACTTTGAATGGGATTTCTTTTTCTAGCTCTTCCTGCTGTATCTTGCAAGTCCCATATAGAAAAGTTGAGGATTTATGAGGGTTTATTTTATATCCTGCAACTTTGCTAAAATTGATAATTGTTTCCAGTAGTTTTTTGGATGATTTCTTGGGATTCTCTAGGTATGCCATCATGTCATCTGCAAAGAGTGAGAGTTTTGTTTCTTCCTTCCCAATTCTAATACTTTTAATTTCTTTTTCTTCTTTGATTGCTGAAGCTAACATTTCTAATATGATATTGGAGAATAGGGGTGATAATGGGCATCCTTGCTTCACCCCTGATCTTATTGGGAATGCCTCTAGCCTCTACCCATTGAATATAATGCTTGTGGATGGTTTCAGATAGATGCTGCTTATTATTCTAAGGAACAGTGCATTTATTCCTACACTCTCTAGTGTTTTTAGTAGGAATGGGTGCTGTATTTTGTCAAAAGCTTTTTCAGCATCTATTAGTATAATCATATAATTTCTGAAATATTTGTTGTTGATATAATTGATTATACTAACAGTTTTCCTAGTATTGAATCAACCCTGCATTCCTGGGAGGAATCCTACTGGGTCAAAATGTATAACTTGTTAAAATTTTTACTAAGATTTCATTTAAGATTTTTGCATCTATATTCATTGGTGAGATAAGTCTATAACTTTCTTTCTCTGTTTTAACTCTTCCTGGTTTAGGTAGCAGTACCATATTGGTTTCATAGAAAGAGTTAGGCAGAGTTCCATCTTCCCCTATTTTTCCAAAGAGTTTATATAGAATTGGAACCAATTGTTCCTTAAATGTTTGATAGAATTCACTTGTGAATCCATCAGGCCCTGGAGATTTTTTTCTTAGGGAGTTCAATGATGGCTTGTTGAATTTCTTTTTCTGAGATAGGGCTGTTTAAGTATTTAATCTCTTCATTTAAACTGGGCAATTTATATTTTTGCAAATACTCATCCATTTCACTTACATTGTCAAATTTATTGGCATAGAGTTGGGCAAAATAATTACAAATTATTATTTTAATTTCCTCCTCTTTGGTGATGAGGTCACCTTTTTTCATTTATTATACTAGCAATTGGGTTTTCTTCTTTCTTTATTTTATCAAATTGACCAGAGGTTTATCAATTTCATTGTTTATTTCATAAAACAAACTTTTGGTTTGATTTATTAATTCAATAGTTTTTTCTTTTGCTTTTATTAATTTCTCCTGTAATTTTTGGAATTTCTAATTTGGTATATAATTGTTGATTTTTAATTTGTTCTTTCTATAATTTTTTGGTTGCATATTTAGTTCATTGATTTCCTCTTTCCCTAATTTATTCATGTAAGCATTTAAAGATATAATATATCCCCTGACAGCTGCTTTGAGTGAATCCCATAGGTTTTGGTATGTTATTTCATTATTGTAATTATCTAGGATAAAATAACTAATTATTTCTATAATTTGTTGTTTGATCCACTCATTCTTTATAATGAAGTTATTCAGTTTCCAATTAGTTCTGGGTCTATATCTCCCTGGCCCAATATTGCATATGACTTTTATTGCATTGTGATATGAGAAAGATGCATTACTATTTTTGTCTTTTCGCAGTTGATCATTAGGTTTTTATGCCCTAGTACATGGTCATTTTTTGTATAAGTGCTATGTACTGCAGAGAAAAAGGTAGATTCCTTTCTATCCCCATTCAATTTCCTCCATAAGTCTATCATATCTAGT
Source organism: Macrotis lagotis (assembly GCF_037893015.1). Lineage (NCBI taxonomy): Eukaryota > Metazoa > Chordata > Mammalia > Peramelemorphia > Peramelidae > Macrotis > Macrotis lagotis. The sequence goes on from NC_133660.1 coordinate 76,081,194, forward strand.
TTTTCTAACAATCTATTTACCTCCTTAACTTCTTTCTTGTGTTTTTATGTTCCAATTTATCTTAGTCTGAGAGCAGGAGGTTGAGGTCTCCCTCAGTAGAGTTTTGCTGTCTATGTCTTCCTGTAGTTCTTTCAGCTTCTCCTTTAAGAATTTGGATTAAAATTACTTTATTGTCTATGGTACCTTTTAGGGGGATATAGTTTCCTTCCTTATCTTTTTTAAGGCTATCTACTTTTGCAGCCATCTGAGATAAGGATTGCTACACCTCCTTTTTTTACTTAAGCTGAAGCAAAATATATTTTGCTCCAACTTTTTTACCTTTACTTCATATGTACTTACTGCTTCAAATGAGTTTCTTGTAAGCAGCATATTGTAGGTTTCTGTTTTTAATCTACTCTGCTATTCACTTACATTTTAAGGGAGAGATCCTCCCATTCACTTTCAAAGTTATGATTATTAACTCTTTATTGCCCTCCATGCTATCTTCCCTCTGTTTGCATTTTCCCCCTCTTTATCTGTATTCCCCTCTTTATCTGTATTCCCCAATTTTTTTCTTTCTGAATACCACCCCCTTTAGTGTGTTTGCCCTCCTATATCCACTCACCTTCCCTTTCTTTTCCCTTTCCCTTTTTCCCTTTACCCTTCCCTTCCTTCTGTTAGTACTGTTTGTCTCTCCCTCCCTTTCTCTATCCCCCTCTCCCCTTTTCCCCCTTTAATACTTGAAAAGTTAGATCTTTTTTAATTTAACTGAGTATGTATGTAAATTAACTTTAAGCCAAATCTGGTGAGAAGAAATTTCAGGTGTTTCTCATCTCCTCCCTTCTTCCCCTCTATTACCATAGATCTTTGTATCTCTTAATGTATTGAGATTTACCCCATTCAATCCCCTCCCTCCTCCCATCTCCTTCCTGTCCCCCCTTTAAAGAAGAAGTGCATTTAAATCATTCTATCTGAGTCATAGTAAATTCTGAGTATCTATCACTTCTAGCTATGTACATTCTATCTAATATAGTTACAATTCTTGAGAGTTATTAGAGTCTTTCTCCCAATAGGGATATAGCCAGTGTCATCCCATTGGATAGCAGTCTCATCAATAAGTCATGAGTGGCCATCACTTCTGGCTACGTATATTCTCTCTGTTAGAGTTAAAATTCTCATGAGTTATGTGAATCTTTTTCCAATGCTGGGATATAGCCAGTTTCAACTTATTGGATACCAGTTTTTTTTTTTCCTTTACTCCCTTTTTCTTTTTTTTTTTTTACCTTTTCATGTGTCTCTTGAACCTCCTATTTGATGTTCAAATTTTCTATTTTGCTCTTGTGTTTTCATCAGGAATTTTTGGAATTCTTCCATTTTGTTAATTGCCCATGTTTTCTCCCTGAAAGAAGAAGGCTCCCCTTTGAAGTATAGTGGATTCTTGGCTGCATTTCAAGCTCTCTTACTCTTCATAATATCTTGTTCCAGGCCCTTCGATCCCTTAATGTTGATGCAGCCAGGTTCTGCTTAATCCTTACTGTGGCTCCTTGGTATTGCTTCTTTCTGGCTGCTTGTAGGATTGTCTCTTTTATCTGATGGTTCTGGAATTTGGCCACACCATTCCTTGGTGTTTTCATTTTAGGATCTCTTTCTGTAGGGGATTGATGTATTCATTCATTAACTACTTTGCCCTCTTGTTCCATGATATCAGGGCAATTCTTTGTGACTAGATCCTGTAATATTAAGCCCAGGCTTTTTTTTTTTCTCTTCAATATTTTTAGGAAGTCCAATAATTCTCAGATTGCCCCTCATCGATCTATGCTCAAGGTCAGTGCTTTTGCTGATGATGTATTTTACATTTTTCTTCTATTCTTTTCGATTTTTTTTTTGGATTTTTGTTTAACAAGCTCTTGCTGTCTCATGAAGTTGTTAGTTTCCACAGACTTCATTCTTTTTTTTTTAGAGAGGAGTTTTCTTCATTTACCTTTTTTGCAACTCTTTTTGAATTGGTCAGTTATAATTTCAAAGAGTGTTCCATTTGGCCAATTGAGGTTTTGGGAGAGTTATGGTCTTTTTGCATTTGTCCAATTGAGGATCTGAGTTATTCTCATTTTGTATTTGTCCAATTGTATTTTCCAATGATTTGTTTTCTTGTTGCAAGGTGTTAATTGACTCTCCCAAATTTTCCAATTGATTTTTAAACTCCTTCCTTATTTCTTCAAGGAAGTCTTTCTGTGCTGGAGACCAGATTATATTCTCCTCAGAGATTCTAGTTGTCTCTGAGTTAGTTTTTTCCTTCCAAGATTTTTTTCTATGGATCCACCTTTCTGCTGACCTTTCTTCATTTTGCTAAGACCTTGAGTTGAGGAGGGGCTAGTTTACAGAGATTTGGTATTGAAATCCCTGGAGGGTTTGCCCACTGAATGTAATTTCTCCAATTGGCCAGTAGGAGGTGCTGGTTGCTTTCTCTGGAGTGTCTGTGACCTTGATTGAGGCCTTTCCCCTTAGCCTGGGGGAGAGTGATTGAAGCTGTTAAATACTTCTGTCTTAAGTCAATGGTGGGCTCTACCCTGGGGTGAGGTCATCCCTCTCCCTATTGTCAGCCAGGTTGGTTCTTCTGCTCACACACCTATGACTGGGGCAGAAGTAGTCTGTAACTGTGTTTGTTCAGGGAAGAGGCTTCAACTGCAATGGAGGTGTGGACTCAGAGTTCCTTAGACAAGAGGAGCCCAGTGATGATGTCCACAGCTCTCCTGCACCAGAACTCTCCCCCCCAACCCTATCGGTAAGCTCCAGATGGTCAGCACCAACACCAATGCCTCTGCTCTGTAGTTGACCCAAGCCCCTGAAGTCAACCAGGCTCTAGCCCTGCTGATCAAGCAGGTCTGGCTCTCAGGCCCTCAGGTTCTCAGGCTCAAACCCCACCACTAATAAGGATAATCCTGGGCTGATCCATACTCTGTGCCTGGACTCACCCAGGACCATGGACAACCCATCCTGAGGTAGATGTTCTTTCTCCTGGATTTTCTTTCTGGGTTTTGTGGATTGGATTTCTGTCAAGTGGGTTGTTTCATATCATAGATGGGGAAAGATCAGGAGACTTAAGAACTCTGCCTGTCTTCTCTCTGCCATCTTGGCTAGAAGTCCCCAAGGTGGTATTTCTTTTTGAGACATAAGGAGGGAGTGTACTTAGAGGAGCTATACATAATTAAATTATGAAGTGACCTTACTTTACTAAATACCTGAGTTAAGGAGGGTTGTAATACAATAGTGACAGAGACTGGACAATTACTTAGAAGGGTTAGACATAAAGAAATTAGAAAATGAGATATAGTGCTATGGTTGGAATATTTTAGGGATAGCGGGAGAGAGTGTGCCAAATATTTTAATTAAGAAGAATTGCAGTGCTATGGTAGGAGTGCTAAAGGAACAGAGGGAGAGTGTGTATACTATACTTTAGTTGGGGAGGCTATTGAGTAGGAAAGTTTTAGGGAAAGATGGAGAGAGTGTATATTTTCTTTACATGGGGAAGGTTGTAAGACTATAGTTGTAATACTATGAAGATGGAGGGAGAGAATGTACTTAGAGGAATTGGATGTGAAAAGATCATGAAGTGATTTTGCTTTGCTTGATGTTTTAGCTACAATTGGAGGGAGTGTGCTTAGAGATGTGGTACAAACAATCTATGAAATGATTTGACTTTGCATAATGCTTTGGGTTCCTGAGGGTTGTATGTTCATGGAGTGTACTTTAAAAAAGAGGAATTTGACATTATTTATGACTATTTTGTATTCATTTTTCCAAGGCAATGAGGTTATGTGACTTGCCCAAGGTCACTCAGCTAAGTTAATCATTAAGCCTCTGAGGTCACATTTGAAGTCAGATCCTCCTGACTCCAGGGCCAGTGCTCTAACCAGTGCACCCTTTAGCTGTCCCATGATTTAGAAGTTTATTTCTCATGGGAAAGAAGAGGAGAGTACTTATTTGACTCTAAGGCAATACTGTTTATCAATCTATCAATCAATCAATCAACCTTTGAGAAAGGTATTTCTTTCAGGACAGATAAAAGAAGTACATATTGACTAGTGGTTGTTGGCAAAAGACAGGTTTAAAACAATAAATACATGAACAAAAGGTATAGGGAAAGGCTAGGCCTAAGAGGATAAAATAACACCAGATAAAAAGGTACAAAGACCTATTACAAAAGGACAGATGTGAACACTGAATAAATCTTTCAACAAATTTGGTCTCAAAAGAGAATAACATCCATTCCAATTGGGTTTACAAAACTATTTTACCCTACAGGGAACTGGTGAGGGAAAGGAGAAGAGAGGGGAAGAAGGTAAAATAAAGTTAAAATGTAAGAGAAAATTTAAAGGGAAAAGGGAGCGAAACATTAATGAGGAGGGTTAAGAGGAAAGGAAAGATAAGAATAAATGGGGAAAGATAGCTTGGAGGAAAATACAAAATTAGCAATTTTAATTGTAATGTGAATGGGATGAACTCTCTCATAAAATGGAAAAAGCAGAATGGATTAAAAACCAGAATTGTACAATAAGTCATTTACAATAAATATATTTGAAGCAAAGAGCTACTCACAGTGTAAAGATAAAAGGCTGGAACCACATAAATTATACTTCTGCGAAATAAAAAAAAATTAAGGGTAGGAATACTCATCTCAGAAAAAGCAATGAAGATTTATCATTATTAAATATATTTTCATTAAGTGGTATAGTATCCAAATTCTTAGAGGAGAAGCTGAATGAATTACAAGGAGACACAGACACCTAAATGATAATAGTGGGATACTTCAACCTCCCTCTCTCAGAATTAGATAAATTTAACCACAAAAGAGACAAGAAGGAAGCTAAGAAGGTGAATAGAATCTTAGAAAACTTAGATATGGTAGTCTTTTGTAGAAAAATAAATGGAGATAGAAAAGAATAGACTTTTTTTCCTATAGCTCATGGCACCTATATCAAAATTGACCATATACTAGTGCATAAAAATCTTCCTATCAAATGCACAAATAATAAATACAATCTTTTCAGATCATGATGTATTAAAAATTACATGTAATAAAGGGTCATGGAAATCTAGCTGAAAATTACTAATTTTAAGTAATAAATGAATCAAACAGCAAATCATAGAAATAATTAGCATTTTCATCCAAAAAATGGCAACAATAAGAGATTATATCAAAATTTTTGAGATATAGAAAAAAAGATGTTTTTAGGGGAAAATTTTTCATATCTAAATGCTTAGATGAATAAAGTGCCCAATAAATTGGACATGAAACTAATAAAATTGGAAAAAAGAAGAAATTAAAAATATCCAATTAAGTATCAAATAAGAAATTCTAAAAATCATAGAAGAAATTAATAAAATTGAAAGTAAGAAAACAATTGGTCTAATAACTAACTGTTGGTTTTATGAAAAAAGAGCAACAAAATATATAAACCTTTAGATAATCTGATTTTAAAAAAGAATACTAAATTACCAGTATCAAAAAAGAAAAGGATGAGCAAACCACAAATAAGGAGGAAAATAAAAAAGATAATTTGTAGCTATTTTGCCCAATTATATGCCACTAAATTTTACATTTTGAGTGAAATTGATGAATATTTACAAAAATATAAACTACTTTAAAGAAATTATCTACAAATGTCCAAGATAAAATCTCCCATTCAAATTTGTAATTATCTAAGACTCATTTTTATCGATTTGTGATGTTTATCTTAATTTACATAAACATTGGTGTATTATATTTTCCAGTTTCTACTTTGTTAAATATTTATCAGTTCATATATTTTCCTTTTGTCTCTATATTTGTCATATTCTTTATTTTATAGCACAATGATATTCCATCATATACATATATCTTAATGTTTTTAGTTTTTATTTGATCTGCATTGAAATTCCCAATTATTTTTTTGTCACAAAAAAGCAGTTAACTCTTTATCAGACACAGGATCTTTCTTCCTTTTTGAAAATAAATAAGCTCCTTTTAGTATAAAACTAGCCATACAAATTTTGGAACAAATTTTGTAGTTATTTTATTCCTTTTGAAAATTGGAATAGACTCTCATATGAGGCCACATATGAACTTAGATCCTCCTGATTCTGGTACTGTATCAACTGTACCACCTAGCTGCCCCTCAAACCTCTTTAAATATAGACTACCACATCAGCAAATTTGCTAGCTCTGAAGTAAAATATCAGGGTTATTTTACCTTGTCTTCCTTTTATTATTGGTGATTAGGAGCATGTTTTTCATATGGTCATTGATTGTTGATTATTTTCTTTTGAAAATTATTTATATTCATATTGCAGAATACCTTTTGATCTCCTAAATTTTGATAGCAATCTCTTAACTAAAAAGTATGATGTAAAGATTTTCCCCAGTCTATCACATTATAATTCTAAAATAATATTCTAAAATATTTGACCATTTTTCCAAAACCTTTCATTTTCATGTAATAAAAATTATCTATTTTATTTTTTATAATTTCCCCTTGCTTAATTTTCTTATGGATCTATTAACTAGTAATTGAGAAAGAGATAAAATCTATTTCTCTTCTAATATTTATGCTATGAACTTTAATATTCCAGCCACATATAGGACACTTTTGCTTTGCTAGAATTTTTCAATCAAATGGAGAGTTCTTTCATCATTTATGTTCCAAAATTTAACAAACACTAGTTTGTGAATTCCTATTATTTTTATTGTACATTAGCCAATTTTATTAAATTGATTTTCCTTTCTATTTTTAACCAGTGCTGATGATTTTGCAAATCATTTGCCCTATGATATTGTTTAAGATTGGAAAGTGTTCTTTCTTATTTCCCAGCTCAAAATGAATTTTTATTAGCATTTCATCTACATACAGGATATTTTTGTGGATTTATTTTGTATCCTACTATATTAATGAATATATGAAATGACCAATTTCTTCAGTGACTCAGAGATTAAATTTTACACCCAATTGGCACAATAAATCACTTAAATTTCTAGTACTAATCAAAAATATTGAGGATGGTGCATATCCTTGTTTTACTCCTGAACTATCTTGGATCACTTTTAGATTATTTTAGTTACAAAAAATGCAAATTCTTGTGTTTATAAATATTCTTTTAAAATATAAAAAATATCCCTTTCCATGACTGTTTTTAAAATTCAAAAATTTCAAAAATTCAAATAACTTGTATCTCTCTCTAACTTCATTATTTCTCTCAGAATCTTATAAACTTAAAATTTATAATCAAAGTAGAAGGACTTATTTAAACTACAAATGACAAAAATTTTCATGAAAATGAACCCAAGTGCAAATTTGCCGATTAAGTTTTTGTCTGAAAATTACTAGTGAGAGGGAATCCAATATTTTCTAAGACAGCCACTCTCTTAATACCTTTAGATATCAGTAAGCTAAGGAATTGAAGTTACCTTTCCTGTGCCTAAATATATTATATGGCATAGCTTTAAGTCCCTTCATATATTTGATTGACTTCCTTCAAATGCATTCCTATTATTAAAGCTTTTCATACAATTCATTCCTCAAAGCTATATAGCACTAAAATAAAACTATATAGTACTTCTTTTCTGCTTTGGTTAATACAGTGATTATCTATACTCTGTAAGTTAGATTACAATACTATAAATGCACCCCAAAATTGTATTATTTCATTTGATTTTCATGATGAACTATTAAGCACTATTTAATTTTCATATTGTTAAAATTTCCTGATCTTTTCCCCTTGAAAATATGGTTGTAGATTTAGAGTTAGAATGGAAAGTACTCATTACTTAGCATAATTCATTTTCTGTACAAATATGAAAACAGAAAAAAAAAGAAAGGATAAATGATTCGGACAACATTGCACAGTTTATTAAGTGAGAGAATTGATAAGTTCTCCTCAGTACTGCTTTTCCTCTATCATGTTTCCTTCAAAAGTAGGAATTTAGGGGCTGCTAGGTGGTACACTGTCTCTGGAATCAGGGGAATGTGAGTTTAAATTGGGCCTCAGATAATTAAGAATTACTTGGCTTTGTGATCTTGGGCAAGTCACTTAAACCCATTGCCTTGAAAAAGACAACCAAAAAAGTAGGTTTATATTAATTCTTATTTAACTTTATTTTCTTATATTTGACTCAACAGTCTAACTTGTAAATTTCTTTTTGGAGCTTCACTATGTTATCCAATTTGTTAATAATGTCTTTCTACCACCCTAACAAATTATACTCTCAAAGATAAAAGTTCTTACTTTCTTCTTATGTAATATTTTTGTATACCTTTTCCATTTTCCTCTATCCTTCAAAGAATTGAATGATGCTTATTTTTATATTTAATGAGTCTTAATTTTCTAACTATTCACTTTTGATATCATTCATTTTCTATCCTATAATTGTAGTCATCCTTTGAGGATCTGCTGCTGACTCCCCTTCTCCACTCATTCCCCTCCTCGTCCTTCTCTTTCTCTTCTCCTCTTTTTCTCCTTCTCCTCTTCCTCCTCCTCTTCCTCTTCCTCCTCCTATTTCTTCTTTCTCTCCTTTTCTTCTTCATCTTTTTTCTTCCTGTTTTTCCTTCTTCTTGTTCTTGTTCTACTCTTTTGAAGGATCACATCTATTTATATGGATTCAATTAACATATCTATTAAACTGAGTTTAATCTATACAAGTAATTTGAGTCCCTTTTGTGAACTCTTCTTTTATAACCAATCAGCTGTACAATAATAAAACTCAATTGTTTCCTTGACATTTCAAGATCTACTGATCAAAACAGAAGTCATAATTGTCTTCTCATATTGCTGTCCTTTCTCAAACATTCCTATCTATTCTTGAGTTATTCTTGCTTCATGATGTTAAAGATTTAGATATAGAATAGATTGCAGAGTTCATTAAGTACAATTCACTTTTTCTATAAATAATGGAACTGAGGCAAAGAGAAGATAATTATTTTCCTAGGGTAAATATCTGAAGCAAGATTTAAAGTGAGGTACCATCACTCAAAGTCTAGCATCCTATTCATGCTTTCCTGCCTCAACTCCCCTTATTTTCTACTTTCCATCTTTTTTGTATGTATACGAGCTTGTGCAAGTTTTTTGTCCTGATTAGGTCTTCATTTCCCCTTAGCTCAAGTTGTTTTTTCCACTGGGAAATCTGTTGTCATCTTTTCAGTTTATACTGTCTTTTTCCTCTTTACTGGAGTTAATTTTTAATTAGTCTTTATGTATGTATAGATGCTGAAAATGATACTAATGCACTATTGGTAAAGTTGTGAACTGTTAGAATCATTTTGTAGAACAATTTGGAACCATGTTCAAAGGACTATAAAATTGTGTAAACTCTGTTACCCAGCAATATTATTTATTACTTAGCAATATTTATATTAAAAAAAGATAAAAGAAAAGGATACATTTGTACAAAATGGTTATACCAGTTCTTTTTTGTAGTGGTAAAAAAATAGGAAATAGAGAGAATGCTTTTCAATTGCAGAATGATTGGTGAAATTGTCATTTATAATTGCAAGGATAGGGGTGGCAAGGTGTTGCAGTGGATAGAGTGGCTTTGGAGTCAGAAGAACCTGAGTTCAAATCTGAACTCAGACACTTAATTATCTAGCTGCATGACCTTGGGCAAGTCACTTAAACTCATTGACTTGCAAAAAAATAAATAATTGCAATGAAATACTTATATTGTATTACAAGAAAGAACTAGACTCATTTTCTTTTAAGAAAAACTTGGCGGTGTAGCTAGGTGGTGCAGTGGATAAAGCACTGGCTCTGGAGTCAGGAGTACCTGAGTTCAAATCCAGTCTCAGTGATAAAGTAAAGGGGAGAGGAAAAAAAATAAAATTAAAAAAACTAATAGTAATTATTGTAGGTATGGCCAGGTAGTGCAGTGGAGAGAGCACCAACCCTGGAGCCATGAGCACCCGAGCCCACATCTAGCCCCATACACCCAACAATCACCCAGCCATGTGATATGCAAGCCACCCAAACGCCAGTGCCCTGCAAAAAGGAAAAGAAGAAAAAGAAATGACCCAAAATAAAACAAAATGGTAATAATAGTAGGGGTGGCTGGGTGGTGGACAGAGCATTGGCCCTTGATCCAGGAGCACCTGGGTCCAAATCTGGCCATAGATACCCAACGATCACCCTGCTATGAAGCCCCAGGCAGGCCACCCAGACCCATTTGCCCTGCATTCCCCCCCAAAATAATAATAATAAAATTGTGTTTGAGGCTTTGTTTCAACACCAACAACTCTGTTGCGGATGGATCACATTCTTTATGATAGGTGCATTGCAAAAGTTACTTCCATATTTTTCCACTGTTGCCATTGCTGATTGCAACTCTCTCCATTCATACTTCCCCACTACCATGTACTATATTTTCTCTCTCCTTTCACTCTGACTCTGCTGTAGGGTAGCTGAGTGGTGCAGCAGACGGATCCCCAGCTCTGGGGCCAAGAGGCCCCAAACCCCCATACCACTCCTTAGGCCCAGCATCCACCTAACTCTATGGTCCCAGACAGGCCTTCCATTCCCAGCCCCTTGAAAGAAGTAAAAAAGAAAATGTGTTATATCTGACAATTCTCCCCCCATGGTCCATTGTCTTGGCCACCACTCACATCACCCCCCTTCCCCCTGTCACCCCCCTCTCCTTCTTACTCCAGATGCCTATACCCTATTGAATATATATGCTGTTTCCTCCCCTAACCACCTCTGATGAGAGTGAGGATTCCCTCATTCCACCTTGCCTTCCCCCCTTCCATATCATTGCAATAGCTCATTGTAATAAAGAAAAATCTTATTAAATTAAATATCTTGGCCTATTCCCCCTCTCCTTTTTCTTTCTCCCATTACATACCCCTTTTTTTCTATTGACTCCATTTTTTACACCATATTTTATCTTCAAATTCAGCTTTCTCTTGTGCTTCAACTATAAAAGCTCCCTCTACCTGCTCTATTAACTGAGAAGGCTCATATGAGTATTATCAGTGTCATTTTTCTTTGCAGGAATACATGCAGTTCATCATAAAGTCCCTCATATTTTCCCCCTCTCCTCCAATCTCCATGCTTCACCTGAGTCCTATATCTGAAGATCAAACCTTCTGTTCAGCTCTGGCCATTCCAACAGGAACATTTGAAATTCCCCTGGTTCATTGAAAGTCCATCTTTTTTCCCTGGAAGAGGACATTCATCCTTGCTGGGTAATTGATTCTTGGCTGCATTCTAAGCTCTTTGCCTTCCAGTATATTATATTCCAAGCCCTACAAGCTTCCAATGTAGTTGCTGCTAAGTCCTGTGTGATCCTGACTGCAGCTCCATGATATTTGAACTGTGTCCTTCTGGCTGCTTGTAATATTTTCTCTTTGACTTGGGAGTTCTGGAATTTGGCTATAATATTCCTAGGGGTTGGTTTTTTTGGATCTCTTTCTCGGGGGGATTGGTGGCTTCCCTCCATTTCTATTTTGTCCTCTGCTTCTAGGATACCAGGGCAATTTTCCTGTAGTAATTCTTTGAAAATGATGTCAATGCTCTTTTCCTGATCCTGAACTTCAGGTATTCCAATAATTTTTAAATTATCTTTCCTCAGTCTGCTTTCCATATCAGTTGTTTTTTCAATGAAATGTTTCACATTTTCTTCTAATTTTTCATTTTTTTGGTTTTGAAGTAATGAGTCCTGATTTCTCGTAAATTCATCAATCTCCCAGAGTTCTATTCTTTGTCTAAAGGATTTGTTCTCCTCAGAGAGTTTTCTTATCTCTTTTTCCATCTGGCCAATTTTGCTTTTTAAAGCATTCTTCTCCTCAATAACTTTTTGAACTGTTTTATCCATTTGACCTAAGCTGTTTTTTAGCATGCTATTTTCTTCAGTGTTTTTTTGGATTTCCTTGACTAAGCTGCTGACTTCATTTTCATGTTTTTCCTGCTTCTCTCTCCTTTCTTTTCCCAGTTTTTCTTCCAACTCCCTCATTTGATTTTCAAAATCTTTTTTGAACTCTGTCATAGCCTGAGCTCAATTTCTGTTTTTCTTGGAGTCTTTAGATGCAGGAGCTTGTGCTTCCTCATCTTCAGACTGAGTATTTTTGAACCTTCTTGGGCTCATAGGCAAAATATTTCTCAATGGTGTCCCTCTTTTTTCTCTCTGCTTGCTCATTTTCCCAGCCTAAGCCTGGTTTGGGGGTGTTTCCTGATCTTTTGGAACATTCCCACAAGCGTCTCAGTGTATGTATGAGGCTCTATCCTCCCTCCTGGTCTGTGAATGACCATATACGCCCCCCTCTGCTACAGGGCTGAGGTGGGGGGGCTGCTGTTCTATGGTGAGACCTAGATTGTGATCAGGATCTGAATGTGTTCAGAGCCCCAGAGTCCTCTTCCAGGGTCAGAGAACAGAGCTCTGCAGATTCTATCCACTCCCTCCCTAGGTTCAATGGGCTCATACCCTGGGGGCTCCTGTTTACTGGCTCTGCCTGCTTCTGTTTCCTGGAACTTGGGCTGTGCTAGCCATGCTGCTCTCTGTGTGCCCTGAGGGCTGGGCTTCACATGCTCACTCTGGCAGAGGTCCTCCTGTTCCCCCAATTTGTGCCCGCTTCTCCCTGGGATGTAGCTAAGGAAATTCCCCCACTGCTGATCCAGCAGGTCAGGCTCTGGGGCCCTCAGACTACCAGGTTCCAATTCAGGAGCTAATCTGGCTGATCCAGGGCTGATCTGCCCTCTGAGCCCAGAATCACCTCCCAAAATCAGCCAAGGCTGCTGCAGGAGACAAATCCTGAGGTAGATGTTCTTTCTCCTGCTTTTCTTTCTGTGTTTTGTGGGTTGGATTTCTGTTAAGAGGTTTGTTTCATATGCCATTTTATTTTCTTCCTGATGTACATAGAGATTATTTTGTTCACTTTGTTTGTGACCTTTGCACCTAACTCAGTTCCTGGCACATATTAGGCACTTGATTAATGCTCATTGAATGAATGAAGTAACAGAAAACATTTTTAAACCACATATATGTTGCCAACAGAATCACAAACAACCCATGGAAGACTCAATTTAAAAAAAACTTCATTAGAGCATAAGTTATTTAGAAAAAAGATGAAATTTTTGTATTTATGGTTTGAGGATAGGAAAGGAGACAATATGATGAGAGTTGTATTTTGTATATTATTTCATTTTGAGTTTTTTTTTTGTTTTTTGTTTTTTAGGTTTTTGCAAGGAAAATGGAGTTAAGTGGCTTGCCCAAGGCCACACAGCTAGGTAATTATTAAGTGTCTGAGACCAGATTTGAACCCAGGTACTCCTGACTCCAAGGCCGGTGCTTTATCCACTACACCACCTAGCCGCCCCCTCACAAATTATTTTGTGAAAGAAATAATTCAGAATCATAGACTCCTCATGTTAAAATTAACTTAGAAATTATCTAGTGCAAAGCACTACCGAAAAAATATCACTTTTCTCCAATATTTTCAATGTGATCAACAAAGGGTGCTGAAACCACTATTTGAAAATTTACTGGTAGGCAGAACCCATTATTTTTCCATGAATACTATTACAGTTTTGGATAGTTTCAATCATTAGGAGGGATTCTCTACATTTAGCAGGGATGACTATCAATAAAAAAAACCTTAGAAATTAGGAATAGGCTTTATTTTCAGATATGTATCCTTGTAACTGTGTCATCTTTATACATAATTGCTTAATAAAATCTTTTTATTTATTCATCCATTCAAACTTAGAAGGCTTTTTCATTTATCTTTCCAATATCTGAAATCATTATATTCAAAAATTGTGATTTATGGGCTAATTAAAGATGCTTATCCATTGATATGGCATCTTTGATCTATTCAGCTTTCTGAACTATGTTGACTTCTTAGACAACAAAGAAGTAATCACTATATTATTCTTAAACTTAGTGCAAACCCTAAGATAATAAATTTACTTTAGCTGAGACCTCTTGAAATTGGGAAATCCACTAGTCTCAGTTTCCTTGGTAGCAGGGCTTATAGGCATGAACCATTACATGTAGCAGAAATCTTTATCTCTTAGTAAACATTTTTTGAATATGTACAATTCCTGCTTTCAAGGATGCAAACATCAGACAAATATGTAAGGATCATATGCTTTTCAAAAAGCACAATATTAATTTGGGGGAAGTGCAAAGACTTTCTTTAGTAAGTGGTACCTAATCTCAGCCTTGGAGGAAGATAATGATTCAGATAAGCAAAGTTATAAAATGAAAGCATGCCAGGAATGGTTAGAGAATTTGAATAAATATATGGAAGCTATAGAAGAGAGAGAGGTTAAATTTGGGATAGAGTGAATATAATTCAATTTTATTAAAACATAGACCATAGAAATGGAATTCATCAAAGTAATATTATAGTGGTAGGTTGGAGTCAGAACTTTAAAATCTTGCTAAGTCAAGAATTTTAAATTTTATCATTTAGGCGAAAAGAAACCACTGAAAGTCACTGAACAAAGGAGTTAATGTATATTGTAAGTCAGGTATTTTAGAATGATTACTTTGTCAGGGTGAGAGATAAGGAATTGAGAAATGATTTAAAAGAAATAAATTGAGAGATTCTAATAGCATAAACTCCCCTTCACTTGTTTCCATTGTCCATTTAAGCATCTTTTATTCTTTCAAGCAGTTCTTATGTCTCCAGTTTTCCTAGTCTCTTTTTATATTTTAAGCCACTTCTGTTTATTTTTCCATTTATATGTAGAGATAATTTTTAACATTCATTTGTGAAAAATTTTCTGCATTCCCCCTTTCCCTCTCCACTATCCAAGACAGCAATCTGATACAGACGATACATGTATAATCATATTAAATATATTCCCATATTAGTCATATTATGAAAGAAGAATCAGAATAAAAGGAAAAACCAGAAGAAAAAAAAAACATATAATAAAGTGAAAATATCATGTCTTGATCTGCATTCATACTCCATAGTTCTTTCTTTGAGTGTTAATGATGTTTTCTATCACAAGTCTTATAGAATTGCCATTGATCACTAAATTGTAGGAAAGAGCTATGTCTATCATTGTTACTACCATGCAATGTTGTTGTTACTGTGTACAATTGTCAACCTGGTTCTCTTCACTTCACAGCATCAATTCTTGTAAGCCTCTACATATTTTTCTATCTCTCTGTTCATCATTTCTTATAGAACAATAATGCTTCCTTACATTCATATATGACAATGTATTGAGACATTCCCCAATTGATGGGCATTGTTCAATTTTCAATTCATTTTTGCCCAAAAATACCTGCTATAAATATTTTCTCCCTTTTTATGACCTGTTTTGGATACAGACCTAATAGTTGTATTTCTGGATCAAAGAGTATGCACAATTTTATAACTGGGAATAGTTCTGAATTGCTCTTCAGATTGGTTGAATCACTTCTCAAATATGCCAAAAATGCATTAATGTCCCAGTTTTCTTACACTAATCAGTTCCTTTTTGTGTCATATTAATCAGTCTGAAAGGTGTGAGGGGGTACTCAGAGTTGATTTATTTGTCATTTCTATAATAGTGATTTATAAACGTTTTTTATAACTCTACAATTAGCCTTACATCCTTTATCTAGCAACTACGTGTTCACTTCTAATGATAAATTAAGTAATGAGTTATCTTCTTGTAAATTTGATCCAGTTCTCTATATATTTTAGAAATGAGACCTTTATCAGAAACAGTGGCTGTAAAATTACTTTCTAGCTTTCTTTTTTCTTGTCAATATTGGTTGCATTTTTTGTATGCAAAAACTGTTCAATGTAATCAAAATGATTAATTTTTCATTTTATAATGTGTCTATCATCTATTTAGTCATAAATTCTTCCCCTCTCTAGAGAGGGGATATGGAGATAATCTATTCCTTGCTATCCTATTTGATGTATGATATTACCCTTTATGTCTAAATTGTATACCTATTTTAACCTTATTTTGGCATAGGGTGTGAAATGTTGGATTATTCCTAGCTTGTGCTATACTGTTTTCCAATTTTCCTAGTAGTTTTTATCAAAGAGTGATTTCTTTATCCCAGAAACAGAAGTCTTTGGGTTTATCAAAAGGTAGAATACTATAGCCATTTGTCCAAAAGCCTTTTGGACATGTAACGAAATAATCATAGTATGTGATTTTGTTGATAAATCACTGTAATCACTTTATTAGTAGGTTATTTAAAATTTTGTATTCATAAGAGAATTGGTTTATAAATTTCTTTCTTTTCCTATTTTGGATATCAGCAATATTGGTGCCCTAAATAAATTTTACACAGCTTCTCCATCTGTTTTTAAAAGTAATTTATATTGGGGGCAGCTAGGTGGCACAGTGAATAGAGCACTGGCCCTGGAGTCAGGAGGACCCAAGTTCAAATCTAGCCTCAGATACTTAATAATTACCTAACTGTGTTACTTTGGGCAAGTCACTTAACCCCATTGCCTTGCAACACACAGAAACAACAAAAAACAAACAAACAAAAGTAGTTTGAATAGAATTGAAGTCAATTATTCTTTAAATATTTGATGGAATGCACTTGTAAATCTTTGTGGCCCCAGAGAATTTTTTTTAGTGAGTTCATTGATGACTTCTTCAATTTCTTTTTTTTTTTGAGATGGGTTCATTTAAGTGTTTTATTTCCTCTTCTGTTAATGTGGGCAATTTATTTTTTCTGGAAATATACATCTATTTCACTTATTTATTGGCATATAGTTTAAGCAAAATAGTTCTGAATTATTATTTTAATTTACTCTTCATTGGTAGCTTTCCATTTTCATTTTTGATCCTGGAAATTTGGTTTTCTTTATTTAAATCAAATCTATTTTATTAGATGTTTAAATAAAATCCACTCAATTTTATTTATTAATTCAATATTTTTCTTACTTTGAATTTTATTAATTTCTCTCTTTTACTGAATTTCTAAATTGATATGTAATGGAGATTCTTCTTTTTTTTCTTGCTTTTTTAGTTGTACATGCAGTTCATTGATCACCTATTTATTTTTCTCATGTAAGCATAATTCTTTTGGCTACATCTCACAAGTTTTGGTATGATAGCTCATCATTGCCATTGGTCGAAAATTTTAACTATTTCTATGACTTTTATATCCAATCCAATCATTTTTTAAAATTAGGTTATCTAGTTTTCAATGAATTTTTAGTTTATCTTTACATGGTCCTTTGTTGCACATAATTTTAATTGTATCATGATCTAAAAGGGATTCATTTAATATTTCTTTTCTGCATTTGATTGTGAAGTTGTTATATACCCTAATAATAGAAAATCAATTTTTGTGTTGTTACCACCTATCACAGAGAAAAAGGGTATATTCCTTTTTATCCCCATTCAATCTTCTCCAGTGGTTTATTATATCTAACTTTTCTAAAATTGTATTAAACTTCTTAATTTCCTTATTGTTTATTCTGTGATTAGATTTATCAAATTCTTAGACAGGGAGTTTGAGTTTCCTCATTAGTATTGCTTTTCTGTCTATGTCTTGTAAATCCTTTAGGTTTTCCTCTAAGAATTTGGATGCTATATCATTTGGTGCAGATATGTTTACTATGGATATTACTTCATTGTCAATAGTAGCTTTCAAGAATGTGTAGCTTTCTTCTTTGTCCCTTTTAAATAGATCTAATTTAGCTTTTTCTTTGTCTAAGATAAGGATTGCTACCTATGCTTTTTAAAAATTCAGTTAAAGTATAATCTCTTCTTCTTCAGATAAGTTTTTTGAAGACAGCATATAGTAGAATTCCAGTTTTTGATCCATTTTGCTATCTGATTCCATTTCATTAATTCACATCCACAGTTATGATTACTAATTCTGTATTTTTTACCATCCTATCTTATACCTGTTTGTACTTTTCTCTCTCCTTTGCCCTTGTCCTCAGCATTATTTTGCTTCTGACAGCTGCCTCTGTCAAACTGCTCTCCTTTTTATCAGTCCTATTCTCCCTTCTTCTCCCTTTCTCCTTTTTTTCTTTCCCCCTCCCTTTTGACTCTGTTTTATCAGTTCCCTCCTTCCTCTTTCTTTCCCGTTTTTTTACTATAAGATAGGATAATTTCTAAACCCATTTGAGAATATGTTATTCCCTCTTTGAGTCAAATCTCTTCAGGGTAAGATTTACTCAGTGCCCACACTCTCCCTTTTCCTCTACTGTTATATATCTTTTGTGTTATTCATCCCCTAATACTTATACCTCCTCCCAGTATAACCCCTTTTCTGCATTAATTGTTTTATACCTGTCTTATATGTACATCATTTTTCTAAGTATATTACTTTCAACTGTCCTAATAGAAGTACAGTTCTTAAGGGTTATGAGCATCATAATCACTTGATTTCCACACCCCCTTCCAATTATGCTCCCCTCAACTGTCCCATTAGATGTTCAATTCTCAAGAGTTAAAAGTATCATCACTTGACAGTCATTTTTTTTGTTTTTTGCAAGGCAGTGGAGTTAAGTGACTTGACCAAGGTCAGACAGCTAAGTAAGCATTAAGTGTCTGTGTTTGTGTTTTGAGCATCCCTGTTGCCATAGTAGTTTTCTATAGGTAGGGCTCTTTTGGGGTTTTTTGCTCATTTAAAAAAATCTGAACTCTGCAAAATTCCAGTTTCTTGTCCCAGAAGCCTAGTGGGAGAGTTTATCACTTAGCTATTTTCATACTTGTGCCTTGAAAGTTAATGATTTGCTCTCTGTGTTGGGATTGCTTGTCCTTGTCCTGCCTATTGTACTGGTGTTATTGGTCCTCCCAATATACCTTTTCACTGACTCTAGGGGCTTTGCAGTTTGTCTGCTGAGCCACTGGCCTAATGAGCCAGAACCCAGGGTCCTCAATGTTGATCTGTGCTGCAACTGACACTTTTGCTGTCTTCTCCATGTCCTATCTTTCATGAAATCCTTCCAAGATGTCATGAATTAGAAAATTGCTTTACTCCATCTTTTTTGTCAGTTCTGTCAATCCAGAATCTGTTTAGAGGTTTGATTTCTGAGGGAAACTGGGAATAACTCAGACAACTTCCTGACTTTTTCTTTGCCATCTTGACTTTGCCCTCCTATAGTATCTTATAATAAAAATTGTTCTCTTCTGAAAACTTCTCCCCTTTTCAACATCCTTTATAAAAATGGTAATGAATACAATACTCTCTATAAAATCCATGATTTAAGAGAAAAGTAAATATTATTCATGTCCTTAAGGAGCTTACATATGATAATAGGGAGAGGCAGCATACACAAAGGCATGATATAAATGGAGAGAAACTTTTTTCTTTCATTGTTGATGAATAGTACTCTCTATCACTCATTAGGACAGTGGACTTTTAAAATAAATTATAAAAATTCTAGGTGTTTGATCATGCTTAAAATATATTGAACTTGTTTAACACTAAAAATTCATTGAGTGATGATCATGGGTAGGTTTATTATGTGGAGGGGAAGGGGGGGTTGTATGAATAGCTGGCAAACCTTGATTTAGAAATCATGGTTTAGAAATTCTCTTATTAAAGTAGACCCACAATGGTTTTACAAATTAAAATCGTAGAGAATTTCTGACATCATGAGAGCTTAAATGATTTTTAATGTTCATACTATAGGTGAGTACCTGAATGATGATTCAAATTCAGTCAATTTGGAACCCAAGGCCTGTCATTAGTAAACTGTATTCACCATGATTTCTCTCCCTGTAATTTTTCAAAGATATTTTGACTACATTTTTGCATCTTAGATCCTGTATTCAGTAAGATGATTTTTCAATGCAAAAGATGAGTCTTAAAACTAAATCCCTATCAATCATGATGCTTAACCTCTTTGTCTTAATTAAATCTTGAGACTTTTTAGATATAGGCACTGTCATTCCATATAATAGCTATCTTTTCCAGTATTTTGTTAGTTGCAATTTTGATAATCATGCCTCTACTAACAGTTTTTAAATTTATTCAGATAGGAGCAGGAGGAAAAATTCCCAGACATAATTCCTTCTTTGAGGTTTACATTTTCAAAAAGCACTAATTTCTTCTTCCCTTTATTCAGTCAATTTATTGTTACATTATTGCTAGCTATATAACTTTTCTATATCTTTTCAACTTAGATAGATTAAAAGTATTAGTCAAACTCAGATGAAATTCAGGTTTACTTTGCCAATAACCCTGTTCTGATTCTAAAGTCATTCATAAAATTAAATTCCAGCTGGAATTATATTAAGTAAACCTCTCATAAAATGAAATATGTTACTCTAGAAAGGCATATTGTTTTTCCTGAAATATTTTGTATCCTAGGGATAATATTTTCCTTTTCTAAATGTTCCAAAAGCATCCCTTTAGTGAATGATTCTACAATTTTCTCAGGAATTAAAGTCATAGATACTGTTTTGTCTTTCAAGGATTTCATCTTCTACTATTCTTTCTTTTCATATATTTTTCCTTCTTTTATTCTTTTTCCTTCTCCTCTTTTTCCTTTCCCCTTTTCTCTTCCTTCTCTTCCCTTTGCTGTTTTTGCGAATGTCTTTGTCAAACCCTTGCCCCTTCTCATGTAAATATTTTGTCTAGGCTTGGTGAATTGAAATTACCTTGTAGGAAGGTGGTATCTTGTTATGTCTTCATTTAAATAGTGTTTTATTTCCCTGGAAACTAGATGGTGTAGTAAAAATAGAGCTGGATCTAGAGACAGAAAGACTTGAGTTCAAATTTGGGCTCAGATAATATCTTTGTGAACTTGGACAAGTCTCTTAAATTCTATTCATCTTAGTTTTCTCATTTATAAAATGAGGAAAATTATAGGACCTAATTCCTAGGGTTGTTTAAGAATAAAATGAAAGAATAATCAAATGCTGGATATATTCTCGCTATGCAATTATTATTGTTAGCCATTTTTGTTCTATCCTTACCAAGATGAATTCATTCTTCTTTGTGCAGAAAACCAAAACAGAAAAATAGTCAAGAAGTTCAACCTTCTCTGCCATCCGTTATCATTATCCGGACATCCCCAGAGTTATCCATTCTTTGGTTTTCTTCTCATGTACAAAGTAACTTTCCTTTTTAAAGTTAAAAAGTGCTCTGTTTTTCATTT
This sequence comes from Macrotis lagotis, assembly GCF_037893015.1. NCBI lineage: Eukaryota > Metazoa > Chordata > Mammalia > Peramelemorphia > Peramelidae > Macrotis > Macrotis lagotis. The sequence continues at coordinate 76,102,229 of NC_133660.1, forward strand.
TCATTCTGAGCCTAAACCCTCATCATGCTATTCTTACAGGACAATGCCACTGTTTGTGGCCTGTCTTTTATCATATTTTCTATATAGTTTAATTTCCGGTGTGACAGATTGAAAATCTTTAGAAATATTTCCCCATTTTTTTCTTCCTCAGAAGAGATATCTTCATTTTTATCTTAAGCTCTTCATTCTTGATATCCTGTATCTGAACCCTTGGGCATCTAATGTGCATTTCAGATAGTACCTTATAATGCTTACCCCTGTCTCTTATTCTAGAAACATACTGTTTTCTTTCTGCAGATTATATCATTATTTTCAGGATCAAGCTCTTCCTTATTGATTGCAATTGGGTCCAGAATTACAAAACTCTTATTTTAATCCTCTACCTTAGGAAGAATATAGCTACCAATAATAATAAAATTAATAATTTATCACTTGATCTCACTTTTGGCAAAAAATATGTTTAGGTGTGAGTTCATGTGCATACATGTATAAGTGTACATGGTGCATATGTGTATGTAAAAATTGTGAGAGAGAAAAAAAGAAATTTCAAATATTATGTGTATCCTAGCAAATATTAAAGTCTCTCAGTACTTAAAGTTCATATTTAATAACTTTCATGTTGTTCTTTTGCTTTTGTTGCAGAAATCCAAATCTATCTTGTTATAATTGCAAATAGTTGTGCAGGACACTATTCAATCTTTCATTTTTTTATTGATCGATCCTGTAAATTGATCCAGTAATTTCAAATAAAAAATGGGGGACATTTATTTGTACCTAAGGATATTTGTGCATTTCATGGTGTTTTAAAATGAAATATTGCTTATGTTTTATTGCATTCTTGTTTATTTTGTTAAATATTATCTAGTTGAATGTTAATATAGTAGGTGTTATAAACAGCCATGGATTTTATGTTGGACAAGTTACTGTAAAATATAAATTGACAATTAGATAGTAGATTGAGTGTGAATCAGGAAGACCTGAGTTCAAATGTTGGTGTGGATAGTTATTGCTGAGTGAAGATGGACAAGTCACTTAAAATCTGTCTTTCTAGTTTCCTCATTTGTAAAATAATGATACCTATTTCATCAAATTATTGACATTGTTGTTAGGATCAAATTGCATATTTTAAATAACTATATGAATGATTATTATTGAAATATGGTTTTGAAAGTTTCCTTCTCCTGATTCCTTATGTGTATTAAATGAATATGACTTTTTAAGATCTAATGCTACTTTACCACTCATGTTTAGATATATAAGCATGTTTTCTTTTGAATAAAATGTTCTTATTTGTAGCCATCTTTCTCTCTGTATTTATATACAGATACACCATGTTAAAATAAATATATGTATATATGTACATATATTATTTATTTTCTAAAATATTTCCTAATTCTTGTTCAATTGTGTCCATCACTTTGTGATTCTATTTGGGGTTTTCTTGGCAAAGATATTGAAGTGGTTTGCCATTTCCTTCTCCAGTTTATTTTACAGATAATGAAACTGAGGTAAACACGATTAAGTGACTTGCTCAGAGTAAAAAAAAAAAAAAAACTATTATTTGCCTGAGATCAGATTTTAATTCAGGTCTTCCTGACTCCAGGACTAGTACTCTATCCTCCCTATGTACCAATGTTCTATTTCTCACTTACTTGTAAAAAATTATCATAGATTTTAAAAAAATTTTGAGTTCCAAATCTCTCTGCCTCCATCTATACTCCTCTACTTCAGAAACAAATCAATTTGATCTCATGCAAAACATCTCCATATTAGTTTTACTGCAAAAAGGAAATCAGAGAAGAAAAATAAAACAAGAAAAATAATGTAAGAAAATGTATGTTTTGAGGTGGCTAGGTGGTGCAGTGGAGAGAGCACTGGTCCTGGAGTCAGGAGTACCTGCATTCAAATCCGGTCTCAGACACTTAATAATTACCTAGCTGTGTGGCCTTGGGCAAGCCACTTAACCCCATTGCCTTGCAAAAACTAAAAATATAAATGTATGCTTCTATCTCTATTCAGAGTTCATCAGTTCACTCTCTACAGTTAGACAACATTTTTCATAATGGGTCATTTGAATTCTTTCAGTTACTACCTGGATCAACATACTAAGTCTTTCACAATTCATAATTCTTTCAATATTGCTATTATTGCATACAGCATTCTCCTGCTTTTTCGCATTTCACTTTACATCAATTCAAATAAATCTCACTGGTTTTCCTTTATTATTATTATTATTATTATTATTATTATATAAATATTTTATTTCTTTTCAAATTAAATACATAATAGTTTCTACCACTTTTTCTTTTACAAGGTCTTGGATTTTCTAATTTTTTCTCCCTCCCTCCTTCCTCCCCCCCAGTAGAAGGCATTCTGATATAGTCTTGCATTTGAATCCATGATCAAACTGAATGTTTTGTGAGAGAAGAAACAGATCCACAAGGAAAAGCTAGCAAAATTACATGATACATATGACAGCTTCTTTTTTTTTATTAGGTTTTTGCAAGGCAAATGGGGTTAAGTAGCTTGCCCAAGGCCACACAGCTACGTAATTATTAAGTGTCTGAGACCGGATTTGAACCTAGGTACTACTGACTCCAGGGCCAGTGCTTTATCCACTGCACCACCTAGCCACCACCATACAACAACTTTTTAAAAATTGAAGATTAAAAAGCTTTGGTCTGGGGCGGCTGGGTGGCATAGTGGATAAAGCACCAACCCTGGAGTCAGGAGTACCAGGGTTCAAATCCAGGCTAAGACACTTAACAATTACCTAGCTGTGAGGTCTTGGGCAAGCCACATAAGCCCATCTGCCTTGCAAAATCCTTAAAAAAAAAAAAAAATTTAAAAAAAGCTTTGGTCTTCCTTTAAACTCCACAGTTCCTTCTCTGGATATAGATTGTACCATTACATATTCCCTAAAATTGTATAATTATTGCAGTGATGGAGTGAGCAAGTCTATCAATGTTAGTCAGCACCTCATCTTGTTGTTTGTGTGTACAATATTCTACTGCTTCTACTCATCTCACTCAGCATCAGTTCATGCAAGTCTTTCCAGGCTTTTCTGAAATCCTTTCCTTCATGATTTTCAAAAATATTATTTATTTATTTACATAATATTAAATTAGTCTTGTTGTAAAAATAAACATAATCCCCTCTCCCACCTCAAAAATAGAAAAAGTTCACAAAAAAATAAAAGGAGAGAAAAAGGAAAAAAATGAATTCATCTCTGTGTTCAGATACCATCTGCTGAGCCTCTGAGATGGATCTCATTCTTTATCATAAGTTCATCAGAGAAGTTGCTTCAATACATTTTTTTTTCCTACAGTTGCTATTGGTAATTGTATTTCCCTCTATCCATTCCTCCCCACTCTCATTCTGTCTGTTCTCTCTTCTCTCTCTCTCTCTCTCTCTCTCTCTCTCTCTCTCTCTCTCTTCACTTTATCCCTCCTTAAAAGTATGTTGTGGGACACCTGAATTGTGCAGTGGTTAGAGCACTGGCACTGGAACCAGGAGAACCTGAACCCAAATCCTGACCCAAATACCCAACAACTACCCAGCCATGTGGTTCCAAGCATACTACCCAACCCCACCACTTTGCAAAAAACAAAGACAGTGTATTGTATCTAACCACCCTCTCCCATGATCTTCCCTTTCCTCTATCACCTATACTCTCCCCCACCTCCCCGTCCTCTTTCTCTCATCCCTTTCCTCTCCTTTTTCCTCTAGGGTACGATAGATTTCTTTACCCTATTAAGTGTGTATGTTATTTCCTTTCTGAGCCATTTCCAATGAGAATGAAGGCTCACTCAATTCCCCTCACCTTCCTCCCTTCTACTCCATTGAAGAAGCTTTTTCTTGACTCTTTTATGTGAAATATCATAGTTCATTCTACCTCTCCTTTTCCTTTCTCTCATTACTCCCCCCTTTTCACCCACTCACTCCATCTTTATATATTATATCATCATATTCAGCGCTCTCCTGTGCCTTATGTATATATGCTCCTTCTGACTACTCTATTAATTGGGATGGTTCCTTTGAGTTATCAGGATCATCTTCCCATGTAGGAATACATGCAGTTCAAAATCATTAAATCCTTCATAATTTACACTTCTTGTCCACCCTCTCTGTTTCATGTGAGTCCTGTACTTGAAGACTAAACTTTCTGACCAGCTCTGGTTGTTGCAACAGGGAAGTTTGAAATTCCCCTATTTCATTGACTGACTATCTATTTCCCTGGCAGAGGATGTTCAGTTTTGCTGGGTAGTTGATTCTTGGTTGTAATTCAAGGCTCTTGCTTTCTGGAATATCATAATTCAACCATACAAGACTTTAATGTAGATGCTACTAAGTCCTGAGTAATCCTGACTGTAGCACCACAATATCTGAATAGTTTCTTTCTGGCAGCTTGTAATATTTTCTCTTTGACTTGGATGTTATGGTATCTGGCTATAATATTTTGCAAGGTTTTTTGTTGGGGCATCTATTTTAGGATGTGATTGGTGGATTCCCTCAATTTCTATTTTGTCCTCTGCTTCTAGAATCTCAGGGTAATTTTCCTGTAGAAATTTTTTAAAAATGAATTTAAGGCTCTTTTCCTGGTCATGACTTTCAGGTAGTCCAATTATTTTTAAATTTTCTCTTCTGGATCTATTTTCAAGGTCAGTTATTTTTCCAATGAGGTATTTCATATTTTCTTCTAGTTTTTCATTTTGGGGTGTTTTGTTTTATTGTTTCTTGATTCTTTCCTAAGGGAAGTCATCAGCTTCCCTTAACTCCAATCTACATTTGAAGGAGTTTCTTTCTTCCTTTCTCATCTCCTTTTCCATCTGACCAGTTTTGCTTCTTATGGCATTCTTTTCTTCATTAACTTTTTGAATGCTCTTTCCATTTGACCTAAACTGGTTTTTAAGATGTTATTTTCTTCAGTATATTTTTTTAATTTCTTTACCAAATTGATGACTTGGTATTCTTGATTTTCTTTCATCACTCTCATTTCTCTTTCCAATTTTTCCTCTAACTCCCTTACTTGATTTTGAAAATCTTTTTTGATCTACTCCATAGGCTGAGACTAATTCTTATTTTTTTGGAGTCTGGTTACAGAAATATAGACTTTGTCTTCTTCTGAGTCTGTGTTTTGATCCTCCATGGGACCAAAGTAATTATCTATGGTTAAGTTCTTTTGTTTGTTTACTCATGTCTCCAGCATATGCTCTGGTTTTGAGATGCTTCCCAGGATTTTGAGCATTATTGGGATATGTCCACAAGGACTTATGAAAGACTCTGTCTGCTCTCCTGACCTATGCTCTGGTCTGTGGATAACCACAAGCACTCCTTTCTTCCTTGAAGCTCTGAGGAGCGTCCCCCTTCTGCTATTGCAATAGGGGACCCCAGACTGTGACCACTATCTCAAAATGGACAAAACACCAGAGTCCTGTCATAGTGGAGAGGCATAGTGGAGAGACTTCAACAGACTCCCTACACCTCCTTACATTCTGTGGACTGAGCCCTCTGGTAGCAGCTGCTGAGAGGCTCCCTGTTAGAAGACTCCATAGGCCTGCTTCCATTTCCTGGGACCAGGGCTCTGCTGACCAGAATTTTACTGCTGATCTTCCAAGTTGTGCTTTTTGATTCCTGAGTTAAGAGGCCTGAAAACTATTCCACTGCCACAATCCCAGGCACCCTCAGGAACTTAGGTGCCCCTAGGGACCCAGGTACCTCACTGGAAGCCTGGAGCTCATTTGCTCCTGCCAGGGCATAAGCCTGACTGTACTACCAACCTTTCTGACCACTGGGAACAGAGCTTTCCAATGGATTTTCAAAGGTACCTTGGGCTGGAAATTGTTTCACTGGGTCTTTCTGTGGATTCTAAATCAATTCTAAAATTAGTTTGAGTCATAATTTTCAGAATTTGGGAATATTTTATATGGAAGCTACTGGGAATTCCTGCCTTCACACAGCCATCTTGTCTCTGCCCTCCCCTCATGATTTCTTATGAAACAATAGTGTTTCATCACATACATATACCTTAATCTGTTCAGCCAATTGATGGACATCCCTTCGATTTAAAATTCTTTGCCACCACAGAGCTGCTATGAATATTTTTGCACAAGTGATGTTTTTACAGTTTCATGATCCCTTCAGGGTACAGACCCAGTAGTGGTTTTGCTAAATGAAAGGGTGCGCACATTATTATTGCCCTTTGGGCATAATTCCAAATTACTCTACAGAAAGGTTGGATCAATTCACAGGCTCAACAAAAAAGTTATTAGTGTCCCAAATTTCCCCCATCCCCTCCATTATTGTTCCTTATGCTGGTCATATTAGCCAATCTGAGAGGTGTGAGGTGGTACTTCAGAGATCCTTTAATTTGCATTTCTCTAATCAATAATATTTTAGATCAATTTTTCTTATGACTATAGATAGATTTTATTTCCTCCTCTGAGCATTGACTTTGCATAATACTTTGACCATTTGTCAATTGGAAAATGACTTGTTTTTTTAAATTAATTTGGCTCAGTTATCTATATATTTTAGAAATGAGTCCTTTGTCTGAAACATTAGTAAAATTGTTTTCCAATTTACTACATTCCTTTTGATCTTGGTTACAGTGGTTTTATTTATGCAAAACCTTTTTAATTTAATGTAATCAAAATTATCCAGTTTGTTTTTTTATAATGTTCTCTTTCTTTTCTTTGGTCATAATCTGCACCCCTTTCCAAAGATCTAACAGGTAAACTATTCCTTGTTCTCTTAATTTTCTTATAATATTATATTTTATGTCTAAATCTTGCACCTGTTTCAACATTATCTTGGTATAGGTGAGATATTGACCGAATCCTAGTTTCTGTCATACTATCTTCCATTTTTCCTAGGAGTTTTTAGTCAGAGTGAATTCTTATCCAAGAAACTGGATTCTTTGGGTTTATCAAACAGTAGATTACTATAATAATTTCCTGTTGTCTCCTTTGCGCCTAGTCTATTCTACTGATCCACCAATCTTATTTCTTAGTGAGCAATAGATAGTATTGATAACTGATGCTTTATAGTATACTTTTAGATCTGGTATGGCTAGGGAGCCTTCTTTTGCATTTCTTGATATTCTTGAGCTTTTGTTCCTCTATATGAATTTAGCTATTATTTTTTCCTAGCTCAATAAAGTAATTTTTGGGAGGTTGATTGGTATTGTAATAAATAAATAGTTTAATTTAGATAGTATTGTCATTTTTATTATATTAGCTCGAGCTATCCATGAACAGTTGATAGTCAAATTTTCCTGTGAAGCTTCTCCACTTCTGTCCTTTTTCTGACTTAGTATCTTTATTGCCAAGGTAATATTCAATGGACCCTGTTTTGCCCTGGCCTTTCTTCATTTTGAATTCTTTCCCTAGGGTCTTGCGTTGGGGAGGGCCTAGTTTGCAGACCTTTGGTGCTGAGATTCCTTGAGGCCTTACTCATCTGGGTTAGGTACTCCAGGGAGGTATTCAGTGGGACCAACAAGGAATGCCAGAAGTTTTCTCTGGATTGTCTGTGTTGTTGATGTCAGTGCCCTAGTCCCTAGGCCCAGGCAGGATCACACAATCTGAGCTGGATTCTTAGGTTAGAAAAGTTAAAGGCCAGGACCTGATGCAGAGTGAAGGGAGCAGAACCAAGAGAACATTGTCCACATTAACAGAAACATTGAGAGATGATTATCCTTGATGTATGCAGCTCCCCCCAGCAGTTCAGAGAGCTAGAACAGCCCTATTAGACCAGTTATAAACAATGCTATCCTCAGCCAGAGGAAGAAAAAAAAAAAAAAAAGCAAAATAAAACAAAACAAATAAAAAATCCTTCAGAATCTGATGAACACTACATTCACTTTTTAAAAAATATTTCTTATGGATTTCTTTCCCTTAATCCTTATTCCTCATACTAAAAATGACTACTCTGTAAACATGTTTAATACAGATGTGAATGTACAATATTTACCTGACTTTTTTGCCACTGAAGGGAGGGTTGGGAAGGGAGGGTGGAATAAAATAAAATCATTTAAAAATATGCATTTGCATATGAATGAGTGTTGAAAAACTTTCACACCATGTATTTGGAAATGAAAAAAAAAATTTAAATACTCTTTCCTTGTAATCAGTTAATCAGTGTTGGGGGAGATCTGCCTACCAACTCCCACTGTGGGGCAAGGTGAAAACACTTGGCCTGTTTCTGTGTTTGATCTGGAGAAAGTAAGGCCCTCCCACTGGAACCAGGCTTTCAGCTTGAAACATAGGAACTCTTCCACTGGAAACACTGTGGTTTGAGGCTGGTTTTCTACCACACTGGAGATCAGTCTGCCCACCATGGAAATGGCAAATACACCAGTCTTTTCAGGTTAGTTCCCAACCTCACCTGCAAATCCCTGAGCTGGGTCTCTGTTCTTTGGCCCTAGTATATCCAAGAACCCCTTTGAAAGACCTTGCTTGAAAATGTTCCTCTTGGTTCTTCTGTAGGTTCTGTGCATTCAAAATCAGTTAAGAGGCTTGATTCATGTTATCTCTTAGGTAAAGCCAGGAGAGTTTAAAACAGTGCCCAGCTTTTCTCCACCATCTTTGTTGGAAGTCTGTTTTCCAGGTTTTTCTGAGACTATCCTCTTTGTCATTTTTCTTTAATTACATAATAGTATTCCATCCTAATTATATAGCACAACTTGTCTGGTCATTCCCTAAGCGATGGGCATGCCCTCAATTTACAATTCTTTTCCACTACAAAAATAGTTTAAATACTTTTGTATAAATGGATTCTTTTCCTTTTCCTTTGATCTCTTTGAGATACAGAGTTAGTAATAGTACTGATGCAAAGGTATGTTCAGTTTTATAACCTTTTACTCATGGTTCCAAATTGCTCTTTTTTAAAAAAAATTATTTATTTAAGGCAGTGAGGTGAAGAGTGACTTGCCCAAGGTCACACAGCTAGGCAATTATTAAGTGCCTGAGGTCATATTTGAACTCAGGTGCTCCTGACTCCAGGGCTCGTGCTTGGTCCACTTTGCCACCGAGCTGCCCTCCAAATTATTCTTTAAAATGCTGTACTATTTCACAGCTCCACTGAGTATGTCAACTTTTCTACACTTCCTTGAGAACTTGCCATTTTTCTTGTTTGTCATATTAGTCAATTTAATATGTATGATATATGTTTTTTACTAAGAGACATTTTAATTCATGTTTCTCTAATCAGTAATGACTTAGATCACTTCTATATATGAATAGCTTTGATTTCCTCCTCTGAAAACTACCTATTTATATCTTTTGATGATTTGCAAACTGGGAATTAAACGTTTTTCTTTACAAATTTGACTTATGTACTTGAGAATTGGGACCTTTATTGGAGACACTTGTAGTACAATATTTTTCCATTTCCTTATGTTCCTTCTAATTTTGGATGCACTGACTTTGTTTTCACAAAATCTCTTTAATTTCATGTGATCAACTCATTTTTGGTCAGAAAACTCCTTATTCATGGGTTTGAAATATAAAATTTTCAGTACTTGTTTGCTTTTGTTATTATCCCTTAAGAATTTTTTTTGAGGTTTTTGCAAGGCAAATGGGGTTAATTGGCTTGCCCAAGGCCACACAACTAGGTAGTTATTAAGTGTCTGAGGCAGGGTTTGAACTCAGGTACTCCTGACTCTAAAACCAGTGCTCTATCCCCTGTGCCACCAAATTGCCCCTATTATCCCTTAAGTCCTAACCACATACTGATTTTGGCATTATCTTGATCCACATTGCAAGGTATTTGTCTTTGTTTATGCCAAAACACTCTCTAGTTTTCTTAGCATTTTTTGTTAAAAAAGTAAACTCTTGCAACCAAAGCCTGATACTTTGTGGTTTTGAAATACTAGCTAATTCTGGTCATTTAGCACTGTGTATTGTATAACAAATCTATACCTCTGATCTATTGATCCCTTTCTTAATTAGCACCAGGCTTTTTTTATAATTGTCATTTGTAATATAGTTTGAATTACTTCACTTTTTTTTTACTGATTTCCTTGATAGTCTTGAATATTTCTTCTTTCAGTTAGATGAATGTTGTCATTTTTTCTAGGTCTAAAAAGAACGAATTTGGTTGTTTGATTTTATGGCACTAAATCAGAATATTAATTTTGGTAAAATCATCATTTTTTATTATAATATCTTGGGCTTACCATGAGCAATTAATATTTATTCAATTTTTAAAATGTCTTTGTGTGGAAAGTGTTTTATAATTATTTTCATATAGTCCCTTGGTTTGTTATCACAGACCCCTAATTATTTTATAATGTTGCAATTATTTTAACTGAATTTTATCCTATCTCTTCCTGCTGGGCTTTCTTAGTAATAGAAAGAAAGACTGATAGTTTTTGTGAATTTATTTCATATACTTCATCTTCCCAAAATCTGATTCATTTTTCTTAGTTTATTCTCTAGATTTTTCTGAGTAAAAAAAAATGCTATCACCTGAAACAATGATAATTTTGTTTCTTTATTGCATTGTTATTTTAATTTCTCTTTCTTGACTTATTACTATGTCTAGTGTTTATAGAAGAATATACAATAATATGATGATAATGAATATTTGTACATTACTGATTTTGTGGAAGATTTTTCTTGCTTTTTTTTTAATTTGAATTGGGTAAAGTACTAACTCAAATGTATTTTTACATCTATCCAGATAATCCTATTTTTAGTGGTTTTTCTTATTGATATGATCAGTGATACTGATAATTTTCCTAAAATTAAATTGATCTTGTATTCCTCATAAAAATTTTAGCAGTTTACATTGTATGATTATTTTGAAAGATTGTTGGAATCTTTGTTATTTTTTATTTAAATTTTTTTATATCCATATTAAGAAAATTGCTTAAAATTTTATTTTTCTTCTTTGGCTCCCAATGATTTAGATATTAAAACCAGATTAGTAACATGAGAGGAACTGGGTGCAATTCATGTTTTGCATATTTTCCTGTAAGGTGATAATAGATAGAGTATGTGGCCATGAGGAGTTCATCCTGAGAGTCATTGAGACCTGGGACAACAGGAAGGTCCATACCAGAGTGCTCTGAACTCAGGAAGGAGCTCTGGCCCTTCTCTGTCTTTGTTCTCCTGCCTTTCATCCTTATCTTGTTGAATATTCTCAGGAAGGACCTTTTGTCCTCATCCCTCTGCCTTTCATCCTCATATTGTTCAACTGTCCCAGGAAGGAGTTCTGGTACTTATCTCTCTTTATCTTGTTAAAGATTCCACATTTTTCCAGGATACAGACCTTTTGTGGCAAGCCCTTTACACTTCCACAGGCCTGGAGATGAGGGATGCTGATACAAGGGGACTAGGCTTATATATACCCTTATTTCAACTATGTGAGTCAGAGATGTAGCATATACCTGCAATAAACTCCTTGCTTATCTCTCACTGGCTGACTTTCATTATTGAACATGCGGGACATGTCCGGCGGAGCTCCCCGAAGAGTTGTGTGAAATAAACTGAGACCCGGCTGCCCAGAGTGGACCGCAACATTTTCCAAAATACATTTAGCATTTTTCCTACTAATTGTTCCAAAAATGGTTTAGTAGAATTCTCTTGTAAATTCAACTGGCCCTAGGAATTTTCCTTAGGGATTATTTCATTTATTTTTTCTAAAATAGCAATATTCAAGTATTCTATTTCCTTTTCCATCAATGTGGATAATTTATATCTTTTTGTAAATATTTGTCCATTTAAGTTAGATTGTTAGATATTTGCAAATATTTGGGCCAAATAGCTCCTAATTTATTGTTTTAATTTTCCTCTTCATAGGTGGTAGATCCATCTTTTTGTTTTTCTTAAAGAAAGTTAGTTTTCTTCTTTAAAAGAAATTAAAGTAAATACACATATACATATGAATGTGTGTGTATGTACACACATAACCTATTTAATATATTAATTCTTTTTTCTTTTTGCATGTCATTCTCTCCTTTGATTTTCAAGATTTAAATTTTAATGTCTAATTGGGTATTTTTAATTTTCCTCTTTATAGTTGCATTCCTAGACCTGTTTTTATCCTTTATTAATATACAAATTTATATATTTTATATATATATATATATAGTTTCATGGTTGTTATTCAGTTAAACATAATAATTGATTCTTTCATTTATCCTCTGACTCATTTTTTACAGTTAAATATTTTGAATTAATTTTTTCTATGCATACACAGTCCTTCGTTGAATGTTATTTTATTGCATTGTGGTCTAAATAAGATGAATTTAATATTCCTGAATTTCTGCTTTTAGTTTTCAGGTTTTTATGCTATAATATATGAATATTTTTTAAAAGGATGATGTACAGCTTAGAAACTGCATTTTCTTTTCTGTTCCCATATAGTTTCATTTGGTTTTATCACAACTGACTTATCGAAGATTGTGTTCATATCAATAATTTATTTTCTATTCATTTTATGGCTAGATTTAACAACCTCTGACAGTTTGAGGTCTGCCTCAAGTGGTAGTTTTACTATTTCCCCTTGTAATTTATTTAACTTTCCTGTTAAGAATTTGGAATGCTATGACATTTAGTATATATATATATATATATATATATATATATATAGTACTGATATTACTATATTTTCTATGGTATCATTTAAAAAGGTATGGTATCCCTGCTTATCTCTTTTAATTATGTTTATTTTTGTTTTTGCTTTATCTGAGATCATTACCTTTTAACCTATTAACTGGAACATAATAGAATCTTTCCTGATTTCTTATTTTAATTCTGTCTTGGTCTCTCTGTCTCTCTCGCTCCCATTCCTACAAGTGTGTTTCTTATAAACAAAATATTATTGAATTATAGTTCTAATTCATTCTGCTATCTGTTTCGATATTATAGGTGAATTCATTCCCTTCACATTCAGTAAAGATTACTAATTGTAAATTTATCTTCACTCTATTTTCTTTCATTTTCATTCCCTCTCTTACAGCCCCCCATCTCTCCCTTAATGTCTGTTATTTAATTAGGATTTCTATCATCATTAAGCATATACATATACAAATGTATGTAGGTATGAATATATATATATTTATATACTCAATTGGTCTTAGAAATGCACTTCATTTACATATACATTTATTTATCTATCTATATTTTTATAAAATTGTATATTTGTATAAATTGTGTATTTGTATATTAAATTCTTATATGTAAATTTTAATATATGCTTTTAGTGACACATTTATGTATGTTTGAATATGTGTGTGTGTGTGTGTGTGTGTGTGTGTGTGTGTGTATGTGTATTCTTATTTGGACCAATTAGAGGTGAGTAAGTCTCAAGCATTGCTTTCCTTCCCCCACCAACATTTCTCCTTCCTTCTCCCCTTCCTTCTAGTAATTCTTCTTCTTTTTCCACATCACCCCAACATAATTGACTTATTCTTTTGCCATCTTTTTGTCATACCTTTCTAAATGCCCTAGTAATGACAAAGTCTTATAAGTTACAAGTATCATCTTCCCATAAAGAAATTAATATATTTTAAATCTTATTGAATTTCTGATGAATATAATTTATCTTTCATGCTTGCCTTTTTAGGAGTATCCTATTTGAAAACATATTTTCAATTCCATACTGGTCTGTTGAGCATTAATGTTTGATATTCTTTGTATTAACAATTCATTTTATCTCTTAAAGGAAAATACTTAGTTTTACTAGCTAAATTATTATTGATTTAAACCCAGATCTTTTGTCTTTCAAAAATACATTTCAAAGCATCTGCTCCTTTAACATAGTAACTGATAATTGTTGTGTGATCTGACTGTGACTTCATGGTATTTCAATAGTTTATTTTTGGCTGTTTGAAATAATTTTTTCTTTGACCTGAGAACTCTGGTATTTGTCCATAATATTCTTAGATGGTTTTATAATAGGATCTCTCTCAGATGGCAAGCAATGTATTATTTCTCTGGTTCTATAATGTTAGGGCAGTTTTCCTTCATAATTTCTTCAAATATAATGCCTTGGTTCATCCTTTATCATACCTTTCATTTGATTTTTTCACATTAATCTATTTGCCTGATAAATTGTTTTTCTATTGAAACATTTCAAATTTTCCCATATTTTCATTTTTTGACTTTGTTTATTATTTCTTGTTGTTTCACAAAGTCATTCATTTCTATATGACTAATTGCATTTTTAGGAATTATTATTTTCATTTAACTTTTGTGTTTCTTTTCCAATTCTTTTTTTAAGGAGTTGTTTAGATTAGCAAGTTCTTCAGTTTTTTCCCATTTGGCCAGTTTTGTAAAGGTGTTATGTATTTTGTGCTTCTTTTATAAAACTGTTAATTATAGTTTCATAAGTTTGTTAAATCTTTGTTCTCATCTATTCACCTAATTTCCCTCTGTCACTTTTATTTGATTAAAAAACCTCTTCTAGCTCTTCCAGAATTTCTTTTTGGGCTTATGTTCAATTCACATTTTTTCTTTGAGGTTTTGCTTATAGTTATTTTGACTTTTTTTAGGTTTTTGCAAGGCAAACGGGGTTAAGTGACTTGCCCAAGGCCACACAGTTAGGTAATTATTAAGTGTCTGAGACCAGATTTGAACCCAGGTACTCCTGACTCCAGGTCCGGTGCTTTATCCACTACTCCACCTAGCCGCCCCAATTTTATTTTTTCATCTACATTTTTCCCTTAATTTTCCTGTTACCATAGAAGATTTGGTGGTCATGTTTTTTTTTTCTTGTTAGATAATTTTCTATGCTTTTTTTAATTTTGTACTTTGTTTTAAAATTGGGCTCTGTTCTTTACATGGATGTAAAGGGGTTCTCAAACTTCAGGTGTTTTCATACTGTTGTTTTCAGAACTCCTTCCACTGCTTTCACAATAGTATGATCTAAAGAAAGGCGTGATTGCTATTCTCTCCATCTGCATATTTATTCTACCATGAAGGGCCCTTAATAACTTTAAATATCAATGGATGTGGCTCCTTAGTACCCCATTTCCTTTAGGACTAGAACAAAGTTGATTGTTCCCTACCTTCTATACTATTGAAAGTACTTTTCTCTTTCCTTGAACCATGAGTCAGTAGCAAGGATTGGCAATGAAATTGTACAACAATTGGTTTTGTGTCTAGCTTTAGCACAGGAATCTCCTGTAGTCTCCTTCTGACCATTGACAGAAAGTCTTTTTAATCCCTTCCTGAGAGTTATTAAAGTAGCTATTGCTTTTGATTCTATTACCTTGTGTTTCATCCATGAGGGTTCCAGACAAACTTGCCCACTATGTCACAGATCTCTCCTTGTGACCTCCTAAGTTGCCACAGACTGGTTTAGCTTTGAAATTCCAGAATCTAATTTCGAGCATTTAAAATTTATTTAGAGGGGAAATTTGGAATTTAGTGCTTTTTCTATACCTCCATATTTGGCCTGCCTCATGAAGTCTTAAAGATATTCTTTTGAATAAATGTTCTTTGCCTTTACATCCATCTACAAGTAAAGAAGACAAAAATAATCTTAGTAAAATTTATGATGACTGATGAATATCTTTAAATTAAAATACCCAGTCCAAGTATTTTTATCAATCATACTTTATGTACTTGTCTATAGAGATTTGAGGCCAAGGTTTTGATTATTGACTTTCATCTTGAAAGTTTTTTTCTGAATTATTGTACTCTCTTCTGAGAATCTTTGTCTTATTTTGTACTTCTTACTCTGGTTTTATATGACTTACCAGATTCACATGGACAGTTTTATCTCTTTCACATTATTTTCATTTTAAAACACTCTATGTCAGATACAAAAACTTAGATGAGATGTATCAGGTAAATTATTTTCCAATCTTTAAATGCTACATAAATGTCAGCTACTATTATTGTTCTCATCATCTTTATTTTAATTATTATTGCCTTCATTATTCCAGGTAAATATGTTTTATTGACCCCAGTGAGGCAAACTACATTCCTATAAAGGTTCCACATATGTTTTATTCTAAATATCAACAGTTCAACTAGAAGCTTATTTTTCAAAGATCATTCTCTCCTAAAACCAATTCTCATATCTGACAAAAGCAATTTAAAACAAAACTAATGCCTAGAGAAATTTATTTTCTTGCATAGAATTTCATAATACCAATTAAAATATTAAAATGAATTTAATTGAACATTGAAATATTTCTTTATTACAAAATGGTTCAAAATTTACTTGATGAAAGTGGGAAGACTAATAAAAGATTGGTTATGCTAGAATGGAAGGGTTAGGTATATCTCTCTCCTTAAATTATTTATCTAGCTAGATGCCTCTCTCTCTCTCTCTCTCATTACTTAAATCCATGTGTGAGTGTATGTGAAGATATATACACATATGCATATGCATTGATATTTATGTGTTTTATATATATATATATGTGTATATATATATATATATATATATATATATATCTGTGTATTGTTTGTACACACATATCTAAATGTCAGGCTAAGTTTTGATTTCATAGCATTTTTAGATTTTATTATAATATACTTCATTATGGATGTTATTGAATAGAGTTGAAGGTAATAATAGAAAGACCTTTTGAAGAAAGTGACTCAATTGTTTTCCGATGAGTTAAATTGAAATGTAATACTAGAAAACTGGTAAGTTGGAGATCAGATAGAAAACTATCCTAGAAATACACTTTTAGGTTCTAAGTAATGCCTATGCATTTTTACAAAGATGATATGCATAGGCATTAAAATACTTATTAATTTAAATTAAATAAATTTATTAAAACTATCATAAAATTTAATTCTAATTATTTCATGATATCTTGTTTAATGTTAATGCTTTCAATAAAATATTGAAACATGTAAGCTCATTGTGGAATATCTTGTAGATATTGGTATAAGTTTAATTTCAAGCCATACCACTGACTTAAATAAATAAGTATAAGTTTATTGATTAAATTATTTGTTAACTCTCCTTCACCTCAGAGAACAGAATTAAGAACAATGAAATAAAATTGCAAACAGTCAGACTGACATCTTGATGTAAAGAAAAACTACATAATTGGGGCAGCTAGGTGGCATAGTGGATAAAGCACTGGCCTTGGAGTAAGGAGTACCTGGGTTCAAATCCAGTCTCAGACACTTAATAATTACCTAGCTGTATGGCCTTGGGCAAGCCACTTAACCCCATTTGCCTTGCAAAAACCTTAAAAAACAAAACTAAACAAAAAAAAAAAAGAAAGAAAAACTACATAATAATCAAAGGTATCAAAAGTCACATGGACTTTTCAGATTTCTTCTCACATCAGTTCTTTAAGCAAAGTGTGGATCACTTTGATTTCTCAGGTTTACCATAGAAGTTAATTTATTTTTATCTATGAATTGAATGAGGAAGCTTTCAATAATGCTTCAAAATCTGAAATTCTGTGTTCTAAAATGCTTTCCTCCTACCAACCACAAACAGTATCATTTTTCAATTTCAGCATTGGACACAAGCCCAATACTAGAGTGGTCAGTGTGGCAGCTAGCTAATGGGGACTCCTTGTATTGTAAATTTCTACATTGGATTTTGCTCATTTTGTCAGAACACAATTTGTTTTTGCTCACTTTTTGTGCGTTAAAAGCTTAATTTTTTCAGAGCAGGAAAAGAAGAGTTAATTTTAAAAATGTGAATTTGGCCCCATGGAATAATTAGTGTAATCTGTTATGTATGAAAGCTGTGCTGGCAGGACTTTGATTTTAATAATGCCCATGGTATCAAATCAACAATTTGTCATTATGGTTGCAAAATGCACAGATGGACTAATGCACATTTTTCACTTTGGAATTTACTTGCTTTTTCAAAAAAGAATCCATAGAGATTACTTGTCTTTTATTGGAATATTTTACAAATTCACAAAAGCTATTGAATGGCATAGAGCTTTGAACATCATAAATATTTTTCATTGTTTAACCATATAATAAACTCTTCCCCCTACTTTACTCCCTTATTTCTGTGAAGTGTGCCTGTCTCTTTATGGCTGACTAGGGGTTGAGAAAAGTGCCTTAAGAAGATTCCATTAATTTAAGGGAAGTATTTCTTTTCTGAAAGTACTATGATGTCTATTGTTTTCACATTATATTAACCAGGAAAATTTTCAGACCTCACAAATATCACATGCTGATTTATTGAAAGGTGAGCCACAGAGAGCAATGCTGTAACTATGGAATTATTAATTGTGCATAGGTACAGCCATATATTTCATGCACCTTCACCCTTTCAAGAAATGTGGAATGTTTGTCTTTGTACTGGAGGAAAGATTGACAAAGTATGGTGTTAAGAGTCTGATGTGGTTTCAAGAAGCCAGAGATTGTGCCCCAGATGGTTGGGTAATTCAGCTTCAGTTTCCATATTAATTAAATTAAAATGATAATAATAATAATAATAATAATAATAATAATAATAGCAACACTTATGATGACAATGTCTACTTTATATGAATAAGACAGTGGAAATTTAGACTGCAATTTCTGGGCTATGATCAAGAGGCAACTGCAGAATTAACTATATTAGCTACTACCATTTCTTGCTATTCATGCATTTCAGCCTTTTTAAGGTTCATCTCTGAAAAGGTCTTCTAAAACTGTGTTTCTAACCTTTTTTTTTGGCTTTCTGTAATCTGGCTTTCATTTCATCATTCAACTGAAACTATTATTTCCAAAGTTTTTATTAATCTCTTAAGTGAAAAATTCAATGAACTTTCCTTAATAATAATCTTTGTTGAACTATGCATAAAAGTTATCCCTCTTGATCATACTCTTTACCTGTACTCTTGTCTCTAATTTTTCAATACATATCTATTCTGACATGCTACATCATATCACTACATGATACTGCTCTGCTCCTATATGTCTGATTGTTCCTTCTCAATCTTTTCTGTTGAATTTTCCTCGAGGTTATATTCATTAGTAATGGAAGCTCTTTAGAGAGCTATCTTGGGCACTTTTCTCAGTTTCATAAAATAATAGTAATTTTGTGAAATAGCATTTTAAAATAATTCTTTTTAAGAACCCATACAATAATATTGCTTTGCAAACCTATGAATAAAAAAAATTGTCTATAGACTTGACAAGCAACATTTCTACTATTTTGATTATAGTCAAATTCTAAAATCTATTTATCTAGTTGTAACCTTAATTTTGCCCACCAATGTTAAATTTTTTAAAGTATCCTGGCCATTTCAAATTGTATGTTTCATATATATTTTCTTATTTTGGACAACAACATGTCTAAAATTAAAGTCATTATCCTTCCCACCAAACCCTCCTCCCTTTTCAACTTTACTATCTCTATTGAGAAGAATACCATCTTGGGGTGGCTAGGTGTTGCAGTGGATAGACCACCGGCCCTGGAGTTAGGAGCACCTGAATTCAAATCTGGCCTCAGACTCTTAATAATTACCTAGCTGTGTGGCCTTGGGCAAGCCACTTAACCCCGCTGCCTTGAAAATCTAAGAAAAAAAAAGAATACTTAGACTAGCAAGGAATCAGCATCATCCTTGAATTTTCATTTTCTCTTACTTTCCGCTCCCTCCACCCCACAAACTGTTGCCAACATCTGTAGATTTTTCCTTCACTACATCTCTCATATATCCTTTTCCCCATCCCCTGATGGTACAATAATAGTGGTTTGATACCTCATCATCTCATTCCTGCCTTAATACAAGAGACTTCTTATATTAATCCCTGTCTGAAATCTCTCCCCACCATTCATCTATCAAAATGATCCTTTTTTAAAATAAATATTTTATTTTTAATTTATTTTTGCACCAATTACATGCAAAAACAAGTGTAAATATTGATTTCCAAAACCTTGAGTTTCAAATTCTCCCCCTTCCTCCCATACCCTTCCCCCCATTGAGAAAGAAAGTTACTTGTTATGGGTTAAAAATATGTAACCACAAAACACATTACTATAATATCTTTGTTGTAAAAGTAAACATAATCTCCCCACCCAGAGAAAGAGAAACCTCAAGAAAATAAAGTGAGAAAAAAGTGCTCTTTAGTATGTATTCAAACATCATCATATCTTTTTTTTATCGTAAATCCATCAGAGAAATTGCTTCAGTATTTTTCCCACAGTTGCTATTGCTAACTGTATTTCCCTCCATCCTATTTCCACTTACTCCCCATTTACTCTATTTACTTTCCCCTTTTACCCTGTCCTTCCTCATAAGTGTGTTGTATCTGACTACTTTCTTCCAAGATCTACCCTCTCTTCTATCACATACAACCCCTCCCTTCCCTCTGTCTCCTTTCTCCCATCTCTTTCCTCTTCTCTTTTCTTTCTAGGCTATGAGAGATTTCTATACCCAAAAGAATGTGAATGTTATTTCCTCTTTGAGACACTTCTGATGAGAGTAAAGCCTCACTCACTTCCCCTCATCTTACCCCTCTTCCACTCCATTATAAGAGTTTTTCCTTGAATCTTTTAAGTGAAATAACTTTCCCTACTCTACCTCTTCTTTCTCTTTCTCACAGTACATTCCTTGCACACTCATTAACTCCATCTTTTTAATATTTAATTCAATTCCCTCATGTGCCTTGTCTATTGATGCACCTTCTAACTGCCCTAATGAATCAGAGGGTTCATATTAGTTATCAGTATCAACTTCCCATACAATAATATAAGGAGTTCAACACCATTAAATTCCTCATGATTTGCCCTTTATATTTTCCCCCTCTGTTTTTCACCTGAGTCCTGTATTTGAAAATCAAACTTTCTATACAGCTCTGATAATTGCAGCAAGAATGTTTGAAGGTCCTCTATTTCATTGAATATTCATCTTTTCCCCTGAAAGTATATGTTTAGTCTTGCTAGATAGTCAATTCTTGATTATAATGCAAGCTTTTTTTTTGTCTTCAGAATATCATATTCCAAGCCTTATGAGCGGTTAATGTAGAGGCTGCCAAATCCTCTATAATCCTGAGTGTAGTTCCATGGTATTTGAATTGTTTCTTTCTGATTGCTTGTAATATTTTCTCCATGACTTGGGAGTTCTGAAATTTAACTGTAATATTCCCAGAAATTTTCATTTTGGAATTTCTTTTAGGAGGTGATTGGTGAATTTTTTTCAATTTTTTAGTTTACTCTTTGCTTCTAGGATATTTAGGGCAATTTTCCTGGATAATTTCTTTAAAAAATGATGCTTTGGATCTTTTTTTTTTAGTCATGACTTTCAGGCAGTCAATAATTTTTATATTACCTTTCCTGGATCTGTTTTCTGGGTCAGTTGTTTTTCCAGTGAGCTATTTCACATGTTCTTCTAGTTTTTCATTCTTTTCGTTTTGTTTTATTTTATTTTTCAATTTCTCATAAAGTCATACACTTCCCTTAACCATTTAAGGAATTATTTTCTTCAGAGAGCTTTTGTATCTCCTTTTCCAACTTAACAGTTCTGCTTTTAAGGCATTCTTCTCCTCACTGGCCTATTGGATTGTATTTTCTGTTTGATCCAAACTGATTTTTAAGATGGTATTTTCTTCAGTACTTGTTTTTTGTAATTCCTTCATCAATTGCTTAACTGGTTTTCATGATTTTCCTTTATCCATCTCATTTCTCTTCCCAATTGTTTCTTACTCCCCTTACTTGATTCTCAAAATCTTTTCTGACTTCTTCTATAGCCTGAGACCAATTCATTTTTTTTTCTAGGAGGCCTTGGACACAGAAACTTGAACCTTGTTATTTTCTGGGTGTATATTTTGATCTTCCATAATAGCAAAGTAATTGTCTAAGGATGTATTTTTTGTTCCTTCTGTTGTTTGCTCATTTATGCATCCTATGACTTGATTTTAACTCTTTGTTAAGGTGGGATTCTGGTGCAGGGTAGAAAGTGCACTGTTTCAAGATTATGAAAATTTTTGCAACTATTTACAGGGACATCCCCCTCCCCCAGTTACCTCTATTTCTCTAAGATCTTATGACAAATTCTGGTGGCTCCCCTGGTCTGTGCACTGATCTGTGGATGACCACAAGTATTATTTTCTTCCCTGTAGCTTTAAGGAAATTTCCTGCCCTACTATGGCAGTAAAGCTCTTTTTCTTGAGATCAGATCCAAGTTTGGGCAAAGCAACAGTGTCCTATCTCAGGGATCACAGAGAAGTTTCTATACTCTTCCCTCACATTCTTACCATCTTTTGGCTGAGCATTCTCGATATAGCTGCCAGGTAACTCCCTGCCCAATGGCTCCCCAGGCCTGCTCCTGGACTCCCCCACCCACCTAGGTCAGGTCTGCACTGAGGTCTGTATTTGACTGGGCCTTGTGCTCATTCCGGTATGGCAGAGTATTCCTGTTGAGCTTCCCAATTGTCCTTGGCTATCCTTGGGTTAAGAAGACTGGAAACTGAACCTTGCTGCCATGGAACCAGGTGCCCTCAGGGACCCAGGTGCCATCTGGTCTGTTCTTGGATGACTGGAGTCTATTCCTGGATGACTGGAGACAGTTCACTCTGGTGCAGTCCGTCCTGCACTGCAGGCCCTTTCTAATCCCAGTATAACAGACCCTGTAGATCTTCCAAGTTGTCTTGGACTTCAAAATTATTTCATTCAGTCTTTTTGTGAGTCCTGCCACTCTAGAATTTGATAGAGTTATTATTTAAAGGTATGCAGAGTGGTCTCTCTTCATGCAACTCCAGTACTTGATAAATTCTAGTTACTTCCTATTACCTCCAGTATAAAACATTAAATTTTCTGTTTTACCTTTGAAGTCTATATAGAGTAACCCTTTCTTTTTTTTTTTTCAGTTGCTCAATATACACTATGATCCGGTGACTCTGAGGCTTCATTTTCAACTATGTGTTTTCACTGGAATTCTCTCACACTTGGAATGATCTCCCTCTTCACTTGTCACTCCTAGATACCTCTATATCTCAACTAGAAAACTAGAACCCCTATCTTTTGCAAAATGTATTTCATGATTTCCTTTAAGACTTGTACTTCTCTCCAGGATTGCTTTTCAAACCTGTATGTATTTTCATATGCAGAGTTTTTTTACATGAAATTGTTTGCATTTTTTTACAATTTAGTGATTGCTTTGAGCATAGTTACTTAAGTCATAAGAAGTGATTGTTGATTAGCCAACTGGCCTTAGTGACCTTGGACAAATAATTTTTCCCTTTGGGGTCAGTTTTCTTATCATGTACAATGAACATACTTGAATATAAAACCTCTGATATACCTTTTAATCTTGAGTTCTATTATTCCCAAATATCTAATTTCTCCTTTTATGATTCCCTGTTTCTTTTACCAGGATCTTTATAGTCACTCAGATAATTGAAGGTTAACTCTTTATTATTCTTTTTTTTCTTTAATCTTCTTATCATGACTTAATTGTTCCTTTATTCTGTGGTTTTTCTGACCCAAGGTATTTCTTCATTAGATTACAAAGTTCCATTCAACAAAATGGGCAGAGTCAAGGTAATGAAGTTCAGAAGATACTAGAACTCTCCCTGAAAAACGCTTTTAATTAAACTTCTTAACAGACCCTAAAGCTACAGAATCTACAAAAAAATAGAATGAAACAACTTCTCAACAAAAGATATTATGGAGAAACTTCAGAATAAGTTAGTCTCAAGTGGATAAAAGGGGAATATAGCCCATTGTGATGGGAGAACTGGGAAACAAGCAAGAGACTCTTAGGCACAGGAAAGCTTAAGTCTGGCTCAGTAGGTCAGAAATATATCAGATCAGCAGTGAGGGTCCAAATCCCAGCTCACAAAGCAAAGTTTAAGCCCAGAAATGCTAATGAAAGAGGCAGGACTTTGTTGGACAACCCTAATGCAGGAACAAATTGTTAGCACCTGAAATATCAAAGCCAATACCAAAGACAAAGGGTAATTCAGGATCAGACCTCTCCAACCTCAACACAAGAAAGACTATCCTTCTTGTGACCCAGGAGCAAAGCTCTACTATGAAAATTAGCAAAAATTTCAAAAAAGAGTGATAACCATACAAAGGTTCTTTTATAATAAGGAAGATAAAAATGCCAACTCAGAAAAGGGAAGTAGTGACAACATGCCTACATATGAAATCTTAAAGGGAAATATTAATTGATCTGAAATCCAAAATGATCTCTGAAGAGCTCTAAAAGGATATTGAAAATAAAAGAGAAAGAAAAAACATTGAGAAAAAAAATGAATCATGTAAAAGAATTATGACAAATTAGAAAAGGAAACACAAAAATTAACTGATGAAAACAATACCTTAAAAGTAAAATTGATCATTTGGAAAATGAAGTCAACTTCTTCAAAAGCAAAATTGATCAACTGAAAAAGAAAAACAACTCACCTAAAAGAAAAATTAATGAAGTGAAAAAGGAAAACAACTAATCTAGAACTAAAATCAACCAACTGGGAAAAGAAAGACAACTATAGCTGAAGAAAATAAAACCATAAAAATTAGAAATGGACAAATGAGTTTTTAGACACTAAAATTCCATCAAACAAGCCCAAAAGACTGAAGAAGGGAAAATAACTGATGGTAAATAGATTGAGGAGAGACAATTTATTAATTATTATTCTATCTGAAAGTAACAATCAGAAAAATATTCTGGACATTATTTTTCAGCAAATTTTCATAGAAAACTTCCTTGAACAAAACTCCTTAAAAATTGCCCCTTCAGAAAGTGATCCCAGAATAAAAATTCCAAGGAAGATAGTACCGAAATTTCAGAAACCTCAAATAAAGAAGAAAATAATGTAAGCATACCCAAAGAAGTAATTTATATACTAAGGAGTCAATAGTCAGAATTATGGAGGACTTTATCAGTTTCAACATTAAAGGATCAAAAGGCATGGAATATGATATACTGCAGGGCAAAGGAACTTGGATTACATCCAAGAATCAACTACAGTGCAAAATTCAATATATTCTTTCAGAAGAAAAGATGAATTTTCAGCGAAATAGAGAACTTTCAAATGTACCTGATAAAAAAATCCAGAACAAAGCAGAAAATGTGATCATCAAATTCATAACTGAAAAGATGTATAAAAGGTAATTGGAAAGGTGAAAAATGTTAGTCAATAATATTAACCTGTGAACAGTTTTTCATGGAAAGAGAAAATGTGTAACTCTTGACAATTTTATTTCTCTTGAGATAGTTAAAATAAGCATACTTAGACAGAGGGTGTGAGTATAAATTGCTTATGAAGTCATTATCCTTTAGCTCATGATAATTGTATTTCTATTGGGACAATTTGAGGGACTGTACTTGGATGGTATGAGTATAAATGGATCTTGGAGTGATTTTGTTATACATGATGTTTTAACTCATGAAGGTTGTAGTTTTAGGAATAGTCAGAGTTGGTGTATTTGAAAAGAGAGGGGTGGGCATATTGATTATAATTTGATGATGCTTATGACTCTTGAGAATTGTATTTCCTAATGGGATAGATGATAGGAATGTATTTGACCAGGATGGTCAATGGATATGAAATTATTATGAGGTGATGATGATTATAAATCAATCAATAAATAAATTATCCTTTAGGAATTGTATTTCTTTCAGGACAGATAAAAGGAGTATACCTTGACAGAAGCTGAAGTTACAAGACAGGTATAAAACAATAAAGATATGAAAAGGATTATATTGGAAGAAGACAAAGCTTTAGAAGATGAATAAAACCATATGAAGAGGCACAAAAGTCTTAATACAGTAGAAGGAGAGAAGGGAGGGTGTGAACACTGAATTCTTATTCTCAACAGATTTGAGACAAAGAAGCAGTCATATTCATTCTCTATTTGTTAAAGAAATTTATCCTACCAAAGAGAAAAGTGGATGGGAGGGGAAAGAAAGGGGAAGAAGGAACTGATAGAAGGGAGAGGGGAAGTAAAAGTAAAGATAAAGTAGTAATTTAAAAATAGTAATAGGAGAAAAGGAGAAGGAAAGGGAAGAGAGTTCATAGGAGGGAGGACTGATTAAGAGGCAGCAGTCAGAAGCAAAACATTGCTAGGAGGGATAGGGGAAAGGAAAGAGAAAAGTATAAACAGGAAGGAAATAAGATGGAGAAAAATACAGTTAGCAAGCATAACTATAAATTTGAATGAAATGATCTTGCCCATAAAGTGAAAGCAGACAGCAGAATGGATTAAAAACCAGAATCCTCACTATGTCATTTAGAAGAAAAACATTTGAAGCAGAGAGATACACATAATGTAAAGGTAAAAGGGTATAAGTGAATATATTATGTTTCAGTTGAAAGAAAAAAAGGGGGAATAGCAATCCTGATCTCAGACAAAGCAAAAATGTGAAAATATATCTAATTAAAAGGGATAAGGAAAGAAACTACATCTTCTTAAAAGATACCATAGGTGGGGCAGCTAGGTAGCACAGAGGATAGAGCACTGGCCCTGGAGTCAGGAGTACCCGAGTTCAAATCCTACCTCAGACACTTAATAATTACCTAGCTGTGTGGCCTTGGGCAAGCCACTTAACCCCATTTGCCTTGCAAAACCTAAAAAAAAGATATCATAGGCAAGGAAGTAATATTAATATTAAACATATGTGCACCAAGTGGTAAAGCACACAAAGTCTTAGAGGAGAAGATAAATGAGTTACAGTGAGATATAGACTGCAAACCTATATTAGTGTAGGAACTTAACCTCCCTCTCTCCAAATTAGATATATTTGGTCAAAAAAATAAACAAGAGGGAAATGAAGAAGGTGAATAGAATTTTATAAAAGTTATCCATCTAGAGAAAATTGAATGGGAACAAAAAAGAATACACTTTCATTTCTGCAGTACATAGAATCTGAACAAAAATTGACCATGCATAAAAATTTCACAATGAAGAAAGGCAGAATTATTAAATGCATCCTTTTCAAATAGTGATGCAATACAATTTATATGTAACAAAGGGCTATGGAAAGATAAAATAAAATCAATTGGAAACTAAATAGCTTAACTTTAAGGAATAAGTGAATCAAGCAACAAATAATAAAAATAAATAACAATTTCATTCAAGACAGTGACAATGATGAAACATCATGACACAGCTTGAAGCATGGAGTCAAAGCAGTTGTTAGGGGAAATTTTATTTATCTAATTATTCCTATGAATAAAATAGAAAAGAGGGTTAAATAATTTGGTTTGCAACTAAAAAATAGCAAATTAAACAATAACAAATTAAAAATTATAATTAAGTATCACAGTAGAAATTCCAAAAAATACAAGGAGAAATTAATAAAACTGAAAGGTAAAAATATTTGACTAATAAATAAAGCTGTATTTTTTTTAAATCCATAGGGGCGGCTAGGTGGCACAGTGGGGTGGCTAGGTGGTGCAGTGAATAGAGAACCGGCCCTGGAATCAGGAGGACCTGAATTCAAATCCAACCTCAGACACTTAATAATTACCTAGCTGTGTGGCCTTGGGCAAGCCACTTAACCACATTGCCTAGCAAAAACCTAATTAAAAAAAATCCACAATAAAATAGTCAAACCTTTGGGAAATGAAGAAAACCAAATTTCCAGTATCAAAAATGAAAAAGGGAGTCCTGGATGGAGGCTCCACCAGAGAGGAGGAAATTAAAACAATAATTAAGAGTTATATTGCCCAGGTATGCCAATCAATATGACAATATATGTGAAATGTATGATTATTTACAAAAATATAAACTTTTCAAATTAACAGAAGAGGAAATAAAATACTTAGTGTCCTATTTCTGAAAAATAATTTGAAGAAGTTACCAATAATATCCCTAAGAATAAATCTCCAGTGCCAGATGTGAATTCTACCAAACATTTAAAGAACAATTATTTCCAATTCTACATAAACTTTTTGAAAAAATAGACAAAGAAATTTTACCAAATTCTTTTTATGATACCAACATGGTGTTGATATGCAACCAGGAAGAAACAAACTGACAGAGAAAATTATATTCCAATTGCCCTAATAAATTTTACTGCAGTTTTATAAAAAAATTTAAGCAAAGATATCACAAGTTATTACTGGAATAATATATCGTGATTAGGTAGAATTTATACCAGGTATGGAGGGATGATTCAATATTAGGAAAACAATCAGCCTAATTGACCATATAAATAACAAAATGAACAGAAATCATGTGATTATGTCAATAGATGCTGAAAAATCTCTTGAAAAAATACAGCAAGTATTACTATTAAAATACTATAGAAGATTCTTAAAATGATAAACATTATCTATTTAAACCATCTGCAAACCTAATATCTAATGGGGGTTAACTAACAGCATTTCCAATAACATCAGGATGCCCATTATCACACTATTATTCAATGTTGTTTTAGATAATAAACATTATCAATAAAAAGAAACTGAAGGAATTAGAATAGGCAATGAGGAAATGAAGCTTTTCTTCTTTGGGGATGATACAATGGTATACTTAGTTTACTCTAAAAACTTAACTGAAAAACTGCTCAAAACAATTAACTTTATCAAAGATACAGGATAAAAAATAAACCCAGAAAATCATCAGCATTTCTATACGTGACCAGCAAAGTTCAACAATATGAAACAAAAAGAGAACTTACATTTAATATAATTATATACAACATAAAATGAATCTACTTCCCAACACAAACCCAGTTTCTCTCTTATAGTTAAAAAATGAAAAGGAAAGGTTTATAACTTTCTTTTGGATTTTTTAAAATACTTTTCCTTCTTCTGCAGTTGTTAACTGTGCTGTTTATCTATGAACTGGAGTTGAAACAAATGGATTGTAATTATAAGAGATTTCTAGCTTTCAGTGGAGAAGCTATGATCCTAAATGGTTGGGATACTTAGCTTTGTAGAAGTAGCCTCAAGATTCTTATTTTCTACCTTGTCATATTGGGTCTCTTTTTTCCACAGTATTCTGAATGTTATAGAGAGCAAACTTGAAGAAGTCTTCTTTTTTTGCCAATGGTGACTCTGTTTGATTTTTATGTACTCTGTCACTGTTTTTTTTTTCTCACTAACCTTTCCTGTTATGAATCTTATGTTTAATTCAGTTCATTTTAATATTGTTCTGGATGTGGTTTTGGAATGACCAGGATGTAGTTATAAACTTTCTCTTGATCATCTCTACTGGAATGCCAAACATTCCTTCTTAGATGGTAAAACCTATATCCTCTATAAATTTCTCTCTTGAACTTGAGAACCAGCTCTTTGCATATTGTCTATTGCATACTTTTATCTGTTATTCTTTCTAGACAGCAAAAATAAAATAAAAAGAAACAAAAATGGAAGAGTAGTTGACTTGGATTCCAGAAAAATAACCCATAGAATTGTAATTCCAATTTAAAAGTATACTTTATTGCCCCAGTCACTTTAACTTTCTGGACTTCAGTTTTATCATCAGGAAGATGGGGATAATAAGTTTTAAAATATTTGTCTCATAGGAATATGAGATTTAAATGAAATAACATATATTGGTGTCTCAAAAGTCTTACTGTAGTTTTAAGATATTAAACCTACAATGTGTATTGACTATTATTCAACCCTATATAAAGTAACTAAAGACCTGCATATAAAATACTTAAATGATTATTGTTGTTATTGTTGTAAGTTGTTATAATAATTAAAATCCATGAAATTGAGAATCATTTCTCATCAACTCCTTTTATTTATAATTTAACACAGTACTTGATTTTTAAGCTTTTGTCTAGTTAAATAAAAGAAAATCCAAATTTGGTTTCCAAGGTAAGTTGCACAGCTACTTTCAGGGGTAATAATGGCAATGTAAAAGGGAACTCATAAGGGAGGCCTGGTTTATAGAATTTGCAGGGGGATAAGAGCAATAATCTAAGAGGAACATAGAAAACTGAAAAACCTTTCCTCAAAGAGGAAATAGGAACTGGTTGCAATACAAACACTAAGTGGTCACTGTGTTCAAGACACAGTTGGATTGTCTAGGGAGGAAAAAAAAAGGTTTTTCCTCCAACAATTTAAACTTGTCAAATAACAGACCAAGAGATTAAAAATCTAACTAGTACAATTATGTAACT
Organism: Macrotis lagotis; assembly: GCF_037893015.1. NCBI lineage: Eukaryota > Metazoa > Chordata > Mammalia > Peramelemorphia > Peramelidae > Macrotis > Macrotis lagotis. The sequence goes on from NC_133660.1 coordinate 76,132,191, forward strand.
TAAAAACTTCGACAGTTTAATTCTCAAAGCAGGAAGTTTTATTTCATGATCTCAAAATTAAAGTTGTTATCAGCACATAGGAAAGGCAGACACTTTGTCAAAAGGAAAAACCTTCCAGTAGAAAATAATTTTTAATAACCAGAAAATTTTGTTATTTAAAATTTAAGTACCTTAATATACCAAATATTTTCACTCATTGTTAACCCTCCCCAATAGAGTTTCATCATATTTTCTTGTCTTCTCATATTACTTGCCTTCATGTTCTCGTATTCACTTTCTCTCTCTGTCTGATAAAGAAAAATGCAGATGTGGTAATACCTATAGATGTAAACATAGATCTAGATGATATAGCAATAGACTGAATTAATAGTTGCTCCTTGTTCTTAGTATTGCATATTCCACTTTCTAACCATTCTTTTTCTCAGCACCTGGAATGGATTTCTTTCTTACCTCTGCCTCTTAGAATCTAGTTTTTTTTCTCATTCCTCCACCTCTACTTTCTCCTCAGTACTTACTCCTCATATTATTTTCTATCAATTTATCTTATTTTACTTGTCCAGTGGGGTAAAAATTCCTTTAGACTTTATTTTTAATAGATTTTTCTTTGTCTTTGTAGTGCCTAGCATAGTACCTTGTACATAATTGGTGCTTAATAAATGTTGAATTAAACCAAACAAATTGAAATTGTGATAGATGTTATAGGACTGTTTTTTTCCCCACATGAGATCTTTGTGCTTCAACAATATTTTGAAAAGAACAATTTCCTTGTTCTTTCCTGTATATTTTTATGCAAATCAACAAACATTTATGAAGCAGGCTTTATTATAGAACCAAGCCCTTTATTCATATGTAGTAGAGGTAATAGTAATCTCAGTGTTAGTGATAGTAGTAATGGTAGTAGTAGGAGAAGGAGGAGAAAAAAGGAGGAGGAGGAGGAAGAAAGGTGGTGGTAGTGAAGGTGGTGGTGATGATGATATTACTGGTAATACTGGTGGTGGTGAGACCTGTGAGATTAGAAATAAATAAACCAACCAAAAATGAATGAATAATGAATAATGACTAATGACTGATATGGTGTATAAATAGCAACAACATTTTATATAGTGTTCCAAAAGACTTAGTGCACTATTTTCACCCATGTGAATTTCTGTTTATTTTCCATTTTAAGAAGATGCAATTCAGAGGATTACACCTTATGAACAGTTAAGAATTGTCAAGGATTATTTGGCAGAAGTTTCTAATTTTAGAGAAAAGAAAACTGAGGTTAAGGAAAAGAAATTGCCTAAGTCAGGACAGAGGAGTCTTCTATTGGGTTTGGGATGGGACCTGACTAAGTACCTAGGAGGACCAATCATCTGATTGGTTGTGATAAAAGCCCCTGACGCCTGCATTTGTGTGGCTCCCAAATCAGGCAGGAGATGATTACTGAACAGTCAGAACTCTCTTCACTTTCTATATCGAACTCTGCCTCCAAGAACTTTATATGTTGTATGCTGTGACCCTGGCCTGACCCAAGGAGCCTTTGGGGACCTGGTTCCAGCAAATGGAAGTCCGTTCTTCTTGTTCTCAGGTTTTTGGACATAACTTTTAGATAGATTATTTGGGCATAATCTATATCCTTCTGAGATGGGAAGTACTGAGTGGAGTTCGTTGGGAATGTCAGAATCTTTTCCTGCTTTAGTAGATCAAGGAGCAATTCACCTGGGGAATAAAGGCTGGAAAGAAGACCACACCATTTTACCAACTAAAGGTCACCTTCCAGTTCCAGGTCCAGGGTGCTTATGTTATATTACACATGAAAGAGACAGGTTAGAATACCAGATCTAACTACTGCATTCCTCAGGGAGGGCAAAAGTTGTTTCTTTGCTTTTCTCCAGTGTCCTGTAGAGCAGTAGAATTTTAATCATTGTTTGCTGAAAGAGTGAATAGTTGTAATAGGCTGCTAGCATTTCCTTAAGTGGGATTCACCAAATTAATGCTAAAGGATCTTTGATGGGAGATAGGAGGATGCTTGTTAGGCTACTGGATGGGCTGGAGGGTCTCAACTATTCTTTTCTTTTCCAGAGGTTTGGAACCTTGAGGATAAATAAATGAAGGGATGTGCTGGCAGTCACTGCAGAAATATCTGAGATTTCAGAGAGAGAGAGAGAGAGAGAGAGAGAGAGAGAGAGAGAGAGAGAATAGAGAAAGAGAGGGCCTAATGCACTTTTTTAGATATAAAAGCTTAATAGCTCCAAGGGACACTAAGTCTAAGTCTGCGATACTCCAAATATCCTGGATCATTTGGGCTTCAAAACAAATTTTTGAAACATGAATTAAATTATCATCTTACAGATGATGAAAGTGAAGCCCAGAGAGGTAAAGTGATTTTACTATGGCCATATAGCATGTCAAGTTCTCCTTTTCTATTCTTTTAAAAAAAAACTTTTATTTATGTAAGGCAATGGGGTTCTGAGTGACTTGCCTAAGGTCACACAACAAGGCAATTATTAAGTGTCTGAGGCCAAATTTGAACTCAAGTCCTGCTGACTCCAGGGCCAATGTTCTTTCTACTGTGCCATCTAGCTGTCCCCTCCTTTTTTCTTAACATGTCTGTGTATATACAAGTACACACATGCACACGTATATGTTAATTTCCTTTTTTCATTGTAACTTTACCAAGCAAAGACATTTTAATAATTAAAAAAAAAGTCTGACACAGTATGTTACCTTCTACTACATGTAGTTTGGTTCAACACACACACACACACACACACACACACACACATACACAAACACAGACCTTGTGAGTATATTCAAGCAAAACAAAGTAGCACACTCACCATGCCTGAAATATTATCATTCTAAAGTTCTGTTCAATCACATTGCTACCTAGAGTTAGATAGAGTATAGAATATGCTACAGTAGATCACATTGGATTTGGAGTCAGAACAAACTTTTGATCTAATTCTGCCTCAGATGCTTATTTGCTTTGTGACCCTGGGAATATCAACTAAATGTTTTTAGCTTGTGTTTTCTTATCTCTAAAAATAGGGATAGTTATAGCACCTATATCACATGGATATTTTGACTATCAGAGATAAACACACACATAAAATATTTTACATACCATTAAGTATAATATAAATGATTTTTATTTTGATAAATCTAAGTGTTACTAAGTCCAAAGCTTCATTAAATACTTTGCTTTGGGAAGAATTAGTAGTCTAAATCAGTTCAATCTTGCTTTTATCTTTTTTCACTATACAAGATTTTTTAGTTTCCATCAGGAAACCATTATTTATACCATCTTCCTAGTTCTGTTTGATACATTAACAACTAATCAATTTATTTTTCCCTCTCAGTTTATTTTCATTCAAATACTTTATACCCTTTTTCTACCCTCAAGATTTAAGATTTCTATGCAATTGGATAGGTACTTAAGATACGATATAATTGTCCTGAAGTTCCAAACTATCAAGTCACAATGTCCTCCATGACACTGTGTCCTTCTCATCTTAAAATTTCAAATTCACTTTTTATTCATCGTTCATACTCTATATATGTAGTCATGTAAGAATATCAGACTTAGATATATTTAGAGTTAGAAGAGATCTTATGAATTATTGTCTGCCTCTTCTCTGTCTCTAATTTAGAGATGAAAAAAAGAATGTAAGAATTGAAGTGACATTACTAAATCAAATAGTGAAATGTACAGTAATTCAACCAGGTCCTTTGACATACATTGAAATGCTCTTTCCAATACCCCATGATGCCTTTCATCCTTCCCTGAATTTTCCTGTTGAGAATTTGTGGAGACTTCTGCTACAGTGGTTCTTCTATCTGTGACCCATATTAGTTTCTAACTTTCCTTAACTCTTTTTCCTCCTCTGCTAACTACTTCACAAATTGAAATTTAGCCCTCTACTTCTTTAATAAGATTGATGAGTCTTTTACTTAATACATTCTTTCTAGTCTTTTAGAAATTCATTGTTTTCCAAGTATTCTTAAATTGTTATTATAAACCAAGATCCAAAAGCAAAAGCCTTTCCTGGGTCAAATGTTCTCACTCCATCATGGATTCTTTTCTTCCAAAGTCCTGATGTTCAATATGATTAGGGGATGAAAATACCAACTATCGTATCCAGTTCTTTGGTTGTCTCTGCCAGATGTCACAATTCCTAGATCCAGAGACACATTCAGAAGAAATGTTGAAAATAACTTCATTCCTGCACAAATTTGCAGACCATTTCACATCTTACACCTGTACCAAAAGATAATGTACTCAATTAGCTGAATGGATTCTCAGAGTAGTTACTTGTCTTTCACATCAGACTTCTATTACAATGCCATGATTCTTTCTGTCCAAGTTAACAAAATTTCTCCTTTCTGTAACTGTCTTTATATCTATTCTAACATTCCACTTAAAAGAGAATAATGATCTTCCTTCATAAGATCATGATTTTGTAGGCAAGTTTCTATATATTATGCATTTCCTGAGGTATAAGCTTTCTTATCTTCCCTTGTATTTTTTTATATCACATCCTAACATGTATCAATGCTTTGATTCTGAGTTTGATTCCATTTTTACTCTTTGATATTTTTCCCTTGTGTTCTTTTCAGATCTGAAAACTATTGTATATTTTATTAATGATCAAAAAGTGAAATGTTATTTTCTTTGGAATAATATGTTTTAATGTCATTCACAAATGAGTATCTCTCATCACCAACACAATGTCCACAGGACATCATTTACTGGATATCCTTAAGCTCTCAAATTCAATTCATTTTATATAAGACTAATTCATGATTTTTTTCCCATAGATAATCACTTCTTTAGAGTTTTCTTATTGTTGTTGAAGGTAAAGCAATATTGCATGCTATGGTGGAAAGAGCACGAATGAGCCATTGAATAGTTTAAAATGATTTAGTAAAAAATAACATCTGATTATTACTTCCCTTATGACTTTGGTTGTCATTAAGTATTTTACTTCCCTTATGACTTTGATTGTCATTAAGTATTTTAGACCTCAGTTTCCTCTGAGTTCATTGAACTAACTGGTTGAGTTGATTGGGTTAGATGGCTCCTGATATTCCTTCATTTCTAGACGTGTAATACTAGGATTTTTCAAACTACCCATTTTATCATTGTCAAAGTCATTTTTAATTCCCTTCCTTCATACTTCATATTTCATTAGTTGTCAATTTTTGTAAATTCTCATCTCATTAAATATCTCCATTCACATAGCTAAAAACTTCATTTAAAATTTATCAATTCTCACTTGAATTTTTGAAATAGCTTCTTAATCTCTTCTTTGAAATCATCTTCCAAAATAATGTGGAATTAGGAGCAACTAGGTGGCATAGTGGATAGAGTACCGGCCCTTTAGTCAGGAGTACCTGAGTTCAAATCCTACCTCAGACACTTAATAATTACCTAGCTGTGTGGCCTTGGGCAACCCACTTAACACCATTTGCCTTGCAAAAACCTAAAAAAAATTTTAAAAAATAATGTGCAATTGAAATTACTAAAGGAGAGATCGATCTAACCATATTACTCCCTGGTTCACATAGCACTAGTGTCTGTCTGTCTGTCTTGTCTGTCTGTCTGTCTGTCTGTCTCTCTGTCTCTCTCCATCTATCTATCTCTATCTCAGATACTTCTAGATAAATATGTACATCATTTAAAGACCTTCACAATTTGTTCCTATTTTAACTTCCAGACTTCTTGTCTTCATACAGGGCATGTTCTAGTCTACGGTCCTATTTACCTTTCTTCACTATAAATTGTATTTGCTTTCCTACCCTTATACAATCTGAAATTTCTCATATATAAAATTGCTGCCCTCCTTAGAACCATCTCATAGGAATCCTAACCTCCTTCAGATATCAAGTCATATATAACTTCCCCAAACAGTTTTTCCTGACTCTCTGTCCCCTGCAATTTAGTGCTACTCTGATGGCAATTGCTTTCTTAATATTTTGTATTTCCTCTGTTTGGCATTTAATGACCTTTTGTTTCTAGGCAGTTGTATGTTTCCTGAAATCTCTTTGATTTTTTTGTTTTTATTGCAGGCAGCCATCATAATGTCAGTGTTTAATAAATGTTAGTGGAATGAAGAAATGAATAAATACAACAAAAACCCCAACAAACAAGTATAAGCATGGTTCATATTAATTTAAATTGGACATGTGATAATGTCTTTGGTGATAGTTTTATGAATAAAGTGTGGATGTGTGCCTCTAATAATATGTAAGCAGGCATATTTTTAGTTGGTTACACAAAAAAGTATCCAAAGCATATTGATCAATGAATGGCCATTACCTTGGATTGATCAAAACTTTTGTGTAGATATTTCAATAATATTTGTTAAGTTTTCAAATGACAAGACTCTACTATGGATAATTAACCCATTGAAAGGTACAATCAAGATAAAAGAAACATATTTTGATGATAGAATGAGGACCTAGCAAGATAACCATCAGCAATACAAAAGTAAATAGGGATAAAGGAAAAGAAAAATCCTTGTGCTTAGCTGGAAACTAATCAATTAAATAAATCTGAAGTAGAAGAATTGGAAATCACTATTGTTTATGTGAACAAGATCTGCAGATTAGATCTGAGGACAAGTTCAACAGAAACCAAAAGTACAAAATGGCTACTAAAAAGCAAATGATATACAATTAAAAAAACTAAATTGATTCAGCTATAGCTTCCAGATAAAGAATTTAATAGTCCTACTAATCTCTACAACTGCAAAATCCTTTTGATTTCTGTCATATCAGAAGGGGGTATTGAAAAATGAAAGAATCTATAATTGGAAAGTATTTGGACCCTCATATGAGGAATGATTGAAATTATTGAAAATTTTCAGCATGGAAAATGAAATTAATTTAAGAGCAACAATGTAACTGTCTTTAAATGCCTAATATTTTCTTATACAGTAGGAGACAGAACACTTATTCTGTGTCATCACAAAAGGTAGAATTAGAATCAATTGAAAAAACACATGGGCATCAAATTTGGCTCAATTCATAGAAATAAATGACTAAATGTTTTGCTCTTCCTTTCTCCAACTGAATAGTAGCTTCAAATTTTTATATCCACGTGCCGTCAAATGTGATTAGTAGTTCCCAAGAAGAGTGTTAATATCAATAAATTGTCAAAGAGTGTTTTCTATATCTGCTAGGGTATAAGCTCTAGGAAATCAGCAACACCTTTCCTTTATTTTCTTGTGTTTTTGTCATCCTCTACTCTGGGCAAAAGGCATTGTACCTAAGACATAATACTTGAACATGTGATAAACTTAATTTCAAATTATTTTTCAATATCAGTATCATAAGGAAGGCACAAATATATGTACTAAAAAGTATCTTCCAACTATCAAGTTTTTGGATTATATTATTTGATTTAGGGCTGACTCATACAAAAAAGATCAATAGTGATATATTTTGCCATTGTGTCACTCTATTAAGACTTTTCCTTCTTATGGATCCCTAGATTTAAAACAGTTAGGAGAGCAGCAAATGAATGTATTTCTGACCTATTCATTTTGTAAAGAAAAATGAATTCATTATTTAATACATTCAACCCCACTTCCCTATTTTGCTGTGATCCTAATACCAGAACTGAAGGAGACTGGAATATGGAAAGATTGTGGAGATTTTGGAATATTGGCAGCATAAGTAAGGATTAGCATAACATAATAATCAGAGGTCAGTCACTGGGTGGGACAGAGACTGTATAATGAGTTGGAAAATTTCGATGTGTCAGCTTTTTTTGTCTATTCTAAAGTTCTCAGTTCTGTTTTTAGTACTGTCTTATTTCACAAATAGTAAATTATCGGTTACAAAGATGTGTGATATACATGATTTATTACTAACACTGAAAATGTTGATAACTAGTATTGACAAGCCAAGGTTTTGCCAACAAGTCCTATTTCCTAATACTACTCAAAAGCTGGAAGTGATTTCAACATTATTAGGTTTACCCAGTTCTAACTCTCAAAATAAAATTCTTTTGAAAATGTTATATTTAGACATTTTCTTCACTGATATTTCCTTCTCAATTTATACTTTTTTGTTTTCTAAACATTTTTGCTAGTTTTAGTTTTCCTTATATGAGAGAAATGGTTATCATCAGAGTCAGATCTTTGGCATTTGTTGTAACTCACTTGTTCAGTGTTGAAGTGGTTGGTATACAGCCGCAAACCACTAGTTGCTGGCTTATATTGTTATGGCATCAGAAAAACATTAAATGAGGCTATTTAGAGAGGAAAACAGATTATTATCAGAGCATGGAAATTTTTATATGGGCTGTACTCTAAAGATAAAATAAAACACTAAGAGGATACTACTGTCTAGTTTTCCCAAAGAAAAATTTCTCTAACAGAGGCAAACTTTTTTTTTGCAGAGACTCATACAAAAAAGTGTCTAAGATTTTATAGATAAATATTGATATAAGTATCTATAACTATATCTAAAACTAGATTTAGAGTCTATATAATCCAGACCACTTATTTTATAGAGGACGATCTGACCCTGAAATAATAGGTGATATGCTCAATGTTACCAAGTGACAGAGCTAGAATTTAAAATGAAGAATTCTGATTCCAAATCAACACTCTTTCCATGGTATCATACTCCCTCTCAACTGTTTTAATGAAGTGCTTACCATTTGACAAGTTTCAATAACAGCTAAATCTGTGATGAAAATAAATTTTCATGAGAAATTCTATTGTAAGCTTATAATGTTGGAAACTGTGTCTTTGCTCCACCTTAATGGTATATTTTGAAACTCCAGCCTTAATTCCTTTCACTAAATAGATCAAAATGCATTAGCAACTAGAAAAATGAGTGCATGCTTTGGCTATATATGATTGGAAGTTTCTTCGAGATAGGGATGATGAGCACCTGGCACAACAGTGCAGAAACATCAATAGAACAGACATTACAATCACTGTGTCTCCAACAAGAGAATTTGGAAGAAGGTGACAGCTGCAGTCTACTTGAGATGGAGATACCTTTGGGTTTCTTTGTCAAGTGACAGCCTGAGGCCTCTTCTCTTGAAGAGACAATATAATGTTAGAAGTATTGACAGTCATCTTAAACAAGAAAGGACAAAAAGGAAAGGAAAGAACCTATAGGGCACAATATTTTGAAACATAATTTATGAGGGGAAAAAAACAATAATGCCATGGGAAATAAGATTTATTTCTCTCATTTGTCAGAGTAGTAAACAGAATAGATATAATTAAGTTCAAAGACCAATTTTGCTCTTTGTTTTCAGCAGAATGGCTCTACCAGATAAATAAAGTTTTAGAAAAGGAAGCCTGATGGACTGAACATGAAGAAGTCTAGACTGTATTTTAGGAAAACCACTTTCATTTTCCAAAGCCATGATTTGTGTGAAATACTTAGTATGTGTGGGAGGCTTATATCTATAGCAGAAGGAATGAATATTATTAGGCAATTGTTAGGGATCAAAATAAAATTCCAGGAAGGAAATAATATATTCCATGATTGTGTCTCACTAATTATCCAGCTGCCCCCAAAGAAAAGCAAGAAAACAAGAAATAAGGAAAGGGCTTTGATCCAGGAAATCTGGGAAAATACTTTTTAGTACTGTGTACTTATTCTTCATAATTCTAATTAAAATTTTACCTTTCTTCCTCATAAATTTGCAACTTTAATGGAGCAAAGTTTTGGCTAAATTGTGTAATTAACAAGTAAGAAAGTCAAATTAAAAAAAATCACTACATCCATAAGACTTTCATTACTTATTCAAACTTTAGAAGAAAGTTTCATTTATTCAGTCATTCATTGTACTTTAGAATGTTTTATCATTCACTCAACACACATATAACTTTCTATCTCTCATCAGAGTATTGTACTAGAATACTAAAAACATTTGAAAATTTAGATAATATACTTTACGTCTGCACCATACTAAGAGGGAAAGAGCACTGGTGGTAGAGACAGATAAAATTCTAGGTTCAAATCTTGACTGAAATTTACTATGTGACCTGGGAGAAATTACTTAGCCTCCCTGCTTCTGTTTCCTAATCTGTAAAATAGGGAATTGTTCTATATGGAATTTGATGTCACTTTCAATTATACAATTAAAGTTGTTAGAGAGCACAACAAAATAGAATCGAAGGAAATTAGAGCATCTTCTATTACTGTATTTTAAGAATATCCTATAAGCATCTCTTATTACAATGCTTTTAAAATTCTTTTTAGGTAATTATTAAAAACAATAATTTTAACTTAATCAAGACAAAGCATCAGGACTTTTGACAAAATGAACTTGGGTTAAAAGGGTCAAGATAGCATTTCAGTTTCTTTCTTAAAGGACAAATACTGAGAAAGCCGAATACATGTACTGAAGAGTTTAGGTGACAAGCCCCTGTACTTTGTTTCCTTTGGTATAACTTTGAAAATTTTTTTCAGAATTTCCCCTCACTATTTGGAATGAAAGATTCTGCTGTTGGAATTGTAAAGGAATAAGACTTATCAAGGAGATCCAATCATTGAACAGATCATTTTTTTTTGACTAAATGAAAGAAATTATCAAATTCAAACATATCAAATAGGACTTTACTTTCACCAACAAATAAGTATTCAATAATTTTGAAAATATATCTTTCACATACACATTCCCAGTAGAGAAACAACCAATCTGGCATCAACAAGAAGAGGTAATGAGAAGTGTAATTACCTAATATAAATGAGCTCAGCAGTGACTGTTTTCCATTTTGAAAATACCACCTGTTTCTATTAGTACTTCCAGACTTCATTTTAGAGAGCACAATATACTTACAGTAGTTAAATGCAAACTCAGACCCTATGTTTAACTGAGAAGCTCGAGTTTGTGATTCTGATGATGTAAATGAAAGATAAACACAGTGAAACTTTTTTTTTTGGTTGCAGAATTTGAAACCTCATCGAATGGCAGAGTACATTCAATTCATAGGGAAATGTTTAAAATATAACTTGAATTATAGAGAAGCACAGATAAGAAGTGATACTCTGTGGCTGTTTGGTTAATAAGTACAATTGACAGCTTGACAAATTTCTCTTGTCAAATGAAGCTGGAACACATATTCTTCAAGTTCTTCACATTTCACGGCATTTTAATTTTTCTTCTTAAATTTGCAAAACATAACACATTTTCTTGCTTTCATTATAATAATATATTCATGTATATATGTACACAAGAATCTACATATACAGATACACATACATAAAATAGATGAATAAAATGATGAATAGATATATGATAGACAGATAGGTAGATAGATAGACAGATTATGGATGGAGAGAAAGAGAGAGAGAGACAGAGACAGAGACAGAGGAGAGAGAGAGAGAGAAACAAAGGCAGACTTAGGTAAGCACAGACAAGATTTTTATATTGAACATCAACATGTCTATCCTCTGGCCATAAGAATGCATCATACTACCATACTAGCATTGCTATTTTTATACTTTTATGCTTCTAGTAACTGTCATTTCTTTAATCTGAGTACAACAGTATCAACTACAATCCCCTTTGTATTTTAATTCTATAATCTACCTCTGTGATGTTAAGAAAAATCATCATCTATTAATCAGATATCTAGTGATTGTACCCTTCAGTTTAGGTAAGCTGTTCTTGGGATGTCCAATGTGTATTCTGTTGCTGGGTCTTTTTTGAATGTTTAAAACTTCGAAGGACCTTCTCAATGGTCATTGACTTTGAGAATCCAGAGTCACTTCCATGCCATTATGAAGCATTAAAACAATTCTTTGGTAGAATATCATTAATATTTATTGTTGTTAAAATGAGATTTGTTTCCAATGCAATCTTTTTGAGATAGACTAGAATTTTGGCACATATTAAATATCTCTTAGTCTTAAGGGACTATTATTGTTTAAAACAGTTGTGTACTTAAATAAATAGTCAAAAACTTTTATCTACTCTTGTTTGTATGCTGAGCATAATTAACATTCATGCAATTCAGTATGTGGATTTGAAATGCAGGGCATTTTCCTGTGGCTATGCTTTGATAGTTTTCCAACATTAAAATTCAACAAAGTAAATTGAGAATACTAGCAATAGTAAAATTTCATGGTTCAATTAGTTATCTGTTTATACATTTAGCTTGTCTATCTATCTGATGAAATACTTTTGCAAAGACCAAGATGTGCAGGATTTTATGTTAAAAACTAAGTATATTCGAAGTTTTATAAGGTAATTCTCAATGGGTGACTTCAAAACTCTAATATATTAATATTTGAAAGTTGAACTTCATTATTTAATCTTAGGAAAGCTGGAAAATTTTCCCAATATTGATATATAATTTCATATCTGGACCTTCTGAATCTATGTTTGCAAAATATCTATCTATCTATCTAGCTCTATCTAGAAATCTCTGTCTAATATATATATATATATATGTATGTATATATATATATATGTATATATACAACACACACACACAAATATATACATTGGGTCTATACTTAAAGGGAATTGACATGTTACCCATATCACTTAGGATAGAAGAATTTTAGAGTAGCAAACAATTTTTGTTAGTACCTAGTCCAAGTCACTCATTTTCAAAGTTTATATATTCAAACTCAACAAGATAATGACAGGCAAGGCAAGTCAAGAAACAAGCAATTAATAAATCCTTACGATGATTCAGGCATTGTATTAAGGATAGGCAATATGAAATATCACAAAAAAAGCGAGCAGACCTTGCTCTTGTGAATCTTGCATTCTCTCTAATAAAGAAAGACAGCACACAAAATGGACCTGAAATGGAATGTGAGAAGTTGTTTATGGTAGGACAGATACTTGAGACTATATCCCTGGTCTTGTTAATTCCTGCCTACCATTAATCTCAATTTTTTTGCCAGAAATTTCCTATGATGCAAGAACATAACAATAGAAAGATAATGACTAAACATAGATCTGAAAAATATTTTAAATGCATGAATGGCTATGTGAATATTCTGTAAATTTTGTTATGCAAAAATTTCAGGTTTCCTTCTTTGTTGATTATTTCCTGAGCATTTTTCTGATAATTGTTCTTAAGTATTCCAAGTGAGAGAAAGGTGATGCACACACACACACACACACACACACACACACAAACACTTTTCCCTTTCAAACAGTTTGAAATATAGGTGGTACAAATATTATCATTTTTATATAATTATTTTTAAATTATTTCTTATTACTTCTAAGTGACGAAAACAGATCTGGTACCCAGACCTTCATGTCCAGCGAGATGAAAAACATACCATTTTAAAGTCATAGAAGCAACAATAGAATAAACGTCCTTTGGGAATGGTGATGATGATGATGATGATGATGACATTTAATATCATTATACAGAAAACTTTAAGACTTGTAAATCACTTTACAAATAAACCATTTTATTCTGACAACAACCCAGGGTGGTGGTTGCTATAATAATCCTCATTTTATAGATGAGAAAACAAAGGATGACTGAAGTTGTGACTTGACTAATAAGTGTTATAGGTTGGATCTGAATTAAGGTTTTCCTCTGTCCATGCATAATCTCTATCTACTGTGCCACATAATTGCAATACAATTTCTGTCCCTAAACTGTCCCCTACTTTTGAATGTTGAAAGTAGAAAGATTCAGGCATAATCATAGTTTGTGTCACATAGATCAAGATAGGGACCCAAACCTGAGATGCTTGACAAATTGTGAACTTGGAGAGAGAATGAATTACCTATATGATACCTAAAAGAGATCTAATGGATTACTATGAATAATAAAGATTGGAACTTCAATTAAAGAGGAAAAAAATAAATTCAGAACTTTAATAAGATAAAATGAAGAGAGGTGTTACTAGGTGGCACAGTGGATAGAGCACAGGTCCTGGAGTCAGGAGTACCTGAGTTCAAATTCGGCCTCAGACACTTAATAATTACCTAGGGGTGTGGCCTTGGGCAAGCCATTTAACCCCACCTACCTTGCAGAAACCTAACCCCCCCAAAATATATAAAATGAAGAGGAATTAGGGTCAACTTCACTTTCACTTTGTTAGCTGCATTGCTTTGGTAGAAAAGGTAAAGAAGACTGACAAGAATTACTGGACCACAGAAGCCATTCATAACAATGTGATTTGTAACATTTAGAAGTTCAGATGAATTAAGAAATCTTTCCAGTGAGGAAGGGTATTTGATCAACTATGGAGAGAAGTAAGGTTTTCTGATTATTGAAGGGTCTTGATATAAACTTAATCTGCAGTTTTAGGGTAAAAACTATTACAATAACTGCAATAAGAACAACAAAAAATCCCACTATTGGATGCTATATGGCATAGTGGATGGAGTGATATGCTTGAAATAAGGAAGATATGAATTCAAATGCTACCTCAAACATTTATTAGTTCCGTGACCCCAAGTAAATCATTTTTCAAATCTCAGTTTTCTCAGCTGTGAAATAAGCATTATTATAGCATTTACATTACAGGATTTCTTTTTGGACCAAAGGAGACTATATATATATATATATATATATATATATATATATATATATATATACATATATATATATACATATATATATATGTATACATCTCTCTCTCTCTCTATATATATATATATATATGTGTGTGTGTGTGTGTGTGTGTGTGTGTGTGTGTGTTGCTTTGCAAACCTGAAAAGATTAAATACCATTAATAATTAAATACAATTTTATAAATACAAATGATTATCTTTATTATAATTGTTTTTCACTTTGTTTTTCACTTCAGTGAATCCTTAGGTAGATTGTGTGTAAGGAAACTGGGAGACTAGGAGAGTTATAAGTCAAAATCTCATAATCTCAATCAGTAAAGTGACTGCTAAAGAACATAATGGTTAGAAGATTGAACTTGAAGTCAGGTAAGTATCAGTTCAAATCATGCTTTAGGCTTTTATTGTGCATCCATAGCAAGTCAATTATTCTGTTTCTTTGGGTCCTTATCAATAAAAATGAATAAATTGAACTTTTATGACCTTTCCAATTCCAAATCCATTTTCTGGGGATATTGATTGTGGAGGGAATGATTCATGGATACTAAAATGTTCTCAAAGTAAATTTGTCCTCACTGATACTCAGTAGCATTTGTTGTAGATTCACCAGTTTGAAATAATCAGGACTGTCTTTTTGGAAGATATATTATATAATTCAAAAGAAAAGAATTAATGTATATGTTTTAGTAAAGATTAAACATATAATTCTATGCATAAACTGGTCAAAAGTCTGTAAAATGAATACTTTAGTAAGTCAGATTTGCCTGAATTGAACAGAGACAAATCCTGAGGCTAAGAGCAATAATATAAAAGAAAATCAGTTGGATAAATTCAAGCATGAATATATGATCCCATATAACTGAAATTTTCTGGGAGAATATAAGGAGTGTGGAATTTGTGAGATAGAAGACTAAAATTAGATATTATCTCATAAAAAATTATAGTTTTGAATATGAAAGGAAATAAGTTCTAGAAGTGTGAAGCAATTTGATTAAGAAGTAAATATATATGACTGAGAAAGCACAGGGTCTGATCTGGTGATTTCATTGGGATAGGGAGATCCCAAGAACTAAATGTCTTCTACTTAGCAGATTAGCAATTATTTAACAATTGATAGTCTTAGAAAATTGCCTGGGGTCACTGAAAAGTTAAGCATTTTTCCTAGGGTCACAATGAGTAGTGTTAAGAGTGGTACTTGACCAAGTTTTCCAATTTGATGCTAGCTCTTTATTGACTATTACATTTATCCCTTCCACATCATGACTTACTCCATAATAGTTTCGATACATAAGAAATTAAATGAGAATTTTGTGGAAATTATAAAAGCATGTGAAGAACAGTAAATGACACAGAAAAGTTTAGAAACTAAGAAAGAACTAGAGAGAGAGAGAGAGAGAGAGAGAGAGAGAGAGAGAGAGAGGGAGAGAGAGAGAAATGAATAATATCAACATATTTTCCCCCTACAATATGGAAGGAATATCTCTATGTATGTATATATATATATATATATGTATACAAATATATACTTTGTCAATTTAAGTGATGATTTTGATAGAGTCTTTCATAAATAACAACCAGTGGAGATGAAGGCAGAAGAGCCGGCGAGTCCAGTGAGGAAAATCTTCCAGTAATGCATCTACTAAGGTTACCAAAGGCTAGATGAGAGAAATGAAAACATAGCGAAAGAACATAGGTATTTAAAAATGCAAAGGAAGTTGTGATGCTATAAAGTGACAAAAATAAGTAACTGGAGTTTTCAGAAATACCTTCACATTGCATCTTTGGAGTAATTCAGTCTAATCCATAAAATATATTTATACCCCTACATTATTCAAGACAATGAGGAAGTAGGGGAAATAAAGTTTAAAAAAGTTTCTGAAGTCAAGGAGCTTATATGTAACTAATTATGGTTCTGCTGGGTTTTACGATTTTTTGATTTATCAGATCCCTGAATATTAGTCTCTTCAAAAACTGAATAATGATATTGTTGATATCAATATAGCACATTTATTTATGAATGAAAGCTACTCTTATAGCTTTCTATCCTAATAATATCTTTATGAATCACTGTTGTGAAGAGATTGACCTTTCAAATAGTCAGACCCTATTTCCTTCTTGGTGTATATGACCTAGATGTTTCTCTTCAAAGTGACTCAGTAGTTTCTAAACTTTATAAATGGCACTCCTTTTTTATGCATGTGAAAAACCAGTTTTTATAGAACTATCTATTTGCTGTAATAGTACAGCAGATGAAATATTTAGCTTAGTAAAAAGAAGACTTGAATGGGAATCTGCTTTAGACACTCATTAACTGTTGTAATTTTAAAAATTCACTTAAATTCATTCATCTTTAATTTCTTCATTTGTACAATATATAGTAATGTGTAACAATAATTTTGCAGACAGATTTCTCAAAAAAATGCAATGAATTACATTACTGCTAATGATTATTTGTCAACTACTATTGAACAACAGTATTTGATCTTTATAGAAACAACCAAAAGCATTTTCTCCAAAATCACATTTAGTATTAGTCAAAAATTAGTCAAAAATAATCTTAAATCAGAAAGAATATATTGACCCACAGTCAAAATAAACATTTTCTTTTTTTGATCCTTGATTAATGTACTATCACAAGTCAAACAAATTAAATGATTTTGTACCAATGGAATAAGAATATCATCATATTTATCTCAAGTAAATGTTTCCCTTACCTATAAATATTTAGAAATATCTAGATCCAAAATAAAAGGAAAATTGCTTCTTTAAATTAATCAAGTGATAAATAAGAAGGGATATAGCTTAAATCTGATACCATATTGTCCATGGCATTTACTTGGCAAAGAGACTGGAATATTTTGCTATTTCCTTCCTCAGGGAATTAAGGCAATCAGAGATAAATGATGCCTGTAGTCATGCTAATAGTAAGTGTATGAATCCAGTTTTGAACTCATGTCTTCCTGATTCCAGAACTAGTGTTATATGTATTGAGACAACTCATTGCCTCCTTAGTTCTGCCTAATCTTAAAATATTTTGTATTATTTAGATTCCAGGTCAAAGAGGAAGTTGTAACAAAAATATTATAATAAATAACTTGATATAAATAAAGTGTCAGATTGCATGGTATAACTTGAAAGCATATTTAAACAAGTATTTTATTTCATGGCAACTTTCTTTAGCAACATCAGCAGGTCATTTGTATTGGTAGATAAATTATGTTAAATATATGCATATGTCAAAGAAGAATCTATTTTAAGAGCATTGAATTTGAATCTAGCAATCAGAATGAACCAGTAAATGTTGCATACATTTTTTTTTCTTTTTCAGGTAAGATAGACTGAAAATAAGGGTTACAAGAAGAAATCTGATCCTGAAATAATTCCTAAAATCAAAAAATTAATGGAAGGACACATACATAAAATTAGAAATTTATGCAATACTCATATGAACGTGTAATTCTGACATTGCAAAATAGACAAAAATGGATCTGAAAAGTGTCCAAATAAATACTGATATAATGTGAATAAACACTAACCTCACAACTGGAAGGAAAAATAACACCAACAAAGAAGGAACAGAATAATATATTTTTTCTCAAACCACAAGATGAATATTTTAACATTTTGTCAAAAGAATTATAAATAGTCTTCAATTTACAAAACAACATGATTATATTTAACCTTTGAATCAGTCAAAGTCCAAAAAAAGAATGAAGAAGTATCCATATGAATTTAACTAACCTTATAGGAAAAAAAGAAATATTAAAGAAAAAACCTAGAGTGAATTGGAACTAGAATAGTTTATGCAATTAACAAAAACATCATGAAGACAAATAATTTTGAAAGACTTAAGAATTTAATTCAATGTCATGGCCAATAATGATTCCAGAGGAACAATGATAAAGTATGCTACCTATTTTCTATCAGAGAAGTAATGGACTCAAGATGTAGAATAAGGTGCAGTTTTTGGACACAGCCATTGCAAGAAATTATCTTGATATATTTTAAACATTTTAAAAAGTTTTCTTTTTTCCAATTTTTTTCTTTTTCAGTGACAGTACATTGGAGGGAAATAAAATCAATTTGTATACAGTGAAAATGTATACAAATAAACAAATCAAGTTCAAAAATTGTTGCTTTGTGAAGATTTGTTTTTATAAAAAAAGAAAAAAGTGTTTCCATTGATTCAGGACCAAACTATAGCCACCAAAAATTTCAGAAATATTTTCCTCAAGATGACCAAAATTATTCACTGAAACATTGTATAAATTTATGTTCTACCATCATACTCTCTATAGATAATTAGAAGGCTATGATGAGGTGGAAAGAATTTTGGATCAAATGTGATATCTCCATGTGGAAGATGCTTAGGGAACGGATGATATTTTTATATATAAAAGGTGCTAAGCAGTTGTTTCTGGGAGAATCATGATGAAATATGAGAGAAGTACTGTAGAGAGCCTGTGAAGCATGTGTGAACATTCTATAACTGGTTTTGCTTGGATAATCATGTGATTGGGAGGAGCCTTTTTCTTTATTTTATTTTATTTTGGGGGTAGGAGCCTTTTTTAATTGACTATGTATCCTTTATTTTTGGCATCTTCAAAAAAGTCTGAGTCAACTTTATCCTCAGTTGTGATTCATTAGGGTAGAAATTGTTAAATCTTAAATCATTACATCATAAACAATTAAATCTCTTGACATCAACTGAGAGACTATTGTGTAAGAGGTCACCTTCTGAAGCCATATTTACCTCCATCCCAGCTCTCAAGAAATAGGACTAGGTGCTTGGATTTTTTTTTCTCCCTTTCCTTGCTTTGTTCAAGGGGTGTAGTCTTTGACCATAGGAAAGCCATAATAATCTGGAAGTTGATTAAAGACTGGATTTTGAACCCATACTACAATCAATGTCTCAAAGAGCAAAGAGTGATTTTTCAGAATTACCTTCAGAGTGGTAAGCATATTAATTTAGTAGTCATGCAGCATCTGCATTTGTATGTAATAGAATCAGTGCTATGTATGAAATAAGTTGTGTTAAGTAAAGTTCTTCTAAAGAACAGAGGTCATGTCTCTAGGAAAAGTATTGAGACAAATTCTTACATTTTTTCTTCATTCTGGTTTTGAAATTAACATTGCTTTATAAAATGCCCTTGATGTTAAATCGTTAAGTCAAATTGAGGGTTCTTTGCACAGATTCCTAACAACTGAGAGAAAACAACTGTTGGGGTTCCAGTCAAGGGTGAGGAAAGTAGAGCTTCACAAACCTCTCAGGTATATATCTCTGAAAGGGAGAGGTAGAAAGTCTGATCTTGAGAAACTGAAGTCAGTACTTATCACAGTCATCTGAACTGACAGATGGCAATCTTCCCAAGTACAAATAGTCTTGAGAATTTAACAGTAGAACTCTTCTGGATCTAAACAACATGATTACTGGCAGCATCATTGTTCACAACCATCTGAACACAATATAGATACATAGAAATTCAAGGATAAACTTTTTAAATATGTTCCATACTACTGAATATTCATTATTACCCATCTAAATATAGCAATTAAGTTTTTTTTTAAATGGCTACTTATTGAAACCAATATAAACCATGTCAGAATTAACCAAGGCATTATTCTTATTTATGATCGGAATGCTAATGGAGCTATCTAAAGATGCTTTTAGTCACTCTAGAAAAGGTAAAATTATAGCCCAATACTCTCATTGAAATAAGAAAAAAAAAGAAAATGGAATAATTTTATCTTTTTGAATAATTATTCAACAGAACCTTATAAATATAAGAATTATTACAGAACAGTAACTTGTCCTCAAACTACTTCTATTTGAGGTCTCGATAAGAATTACAATAAATAGAGTTCTTTAACACTTAATGTTGTGCAGAGTATTGTATATACCTTATCTCATTTGATGCATCAACAATGTTGATTGGGAGATATCATCATCTTTTCCATTTTATTGTTGGGGAAACTGAGGAGCATGAACAATTTGTTTCCAGTCAAACAACTAATCAGTTTCTGAGGTAGGGTTTGAACCCACATCTTTCTGAATCCAGTGCAATATTCTATTTGCTATAACACAGCACTTAACAATACCAAGAACAGAGAGTAGGTCTAATTTTCAGTTTCTAATTTCTCCCATGTAGTTACTATTTTTCTCTGGATTTTCTAATTTCAGAAGCAATGTACTTGAAAGACTACCATATATGTAAATACTTTAAAGATTTTGATATGTTTTAGTTTAGAAAATATTTCCCCTTTGGGAATATCCTTCCATTTTAATAAGATTATAACAATATAAATTAGAATCAATATATAAAGCATACCCCTGATATTCACCAAAATTATAATGATAATAACCCAAAGAAAAGAGATTTCTATATCATATCATATATCATATAATATCACATCATACCATGCCATATCATATCATTTTATAATACATTATTGATTATATTATATTCATTATCTTACATTATGTTATATTACATTACATTGTATTAATTATTTTAATATTCATTATATTTATTATTATGCCACATTTACTTTCCATAGCTTGGGTCTTTATCAAGAGCAGAGATTTTTCTCATGGAGTTGTGATGTCATTTTTATTTTAGCTGGATGAATATCAGAGGAAGAACATTAGATTTTTGGCATGTCATAAATTTGATATTTATCCTTGCTGGAAACCAGGGTATGTCAATGTGCATTTATTCTCCATCTCTAAACCCAAGATATAGTCATGTAATCTATGAAATAACATAAGGTATCAAACCCTAATTGTAATTTAAAAAATGCCTTCAAAAAAACTAAACTATAATGAGTAAATTCAGTTCAATAGACTGAAGTAATCTGCTCTTATATTATTATTTTGAATTTTAGTTTATTCTTGCACACTTTAAAAAAGTCTTCTCTTTTCTCCTGGACAGAGATAGAAATCAACTAATTTTGAAATTAATTTACTTAGAACCTGATCAAGTCAATTCTATGTGCTCAGTTTCTCCATCTTGCCTTACATGATTGTTGTAAGAATCAAAGAAGATAATATATGCATATTCCTTTAAATTCAGAGATTTTCCCTTGGTAATTGGGGTAAAGACTATTATCCTTTCTGATTTTACATATAAATGAATGAATGAAGGTAGAAATAGAAGGAACTAGTGTGTGCAACAAAAACAATCTTTAAATTTTACAGTTTAATATATTAAGGATTTCTCATTATATCAGAACATTTTACAATAGAAATTTCTAGGATACTTAAAGGTACAAACATGCATTTTTAAAATTTGTTGCTCCCTATGTTTCACCTTGGGAATTAAAAGCATATGATCTTCCAGGGAGAACATGTTCTCCATTCACATACACTTATTAAGCACAAAGACTTCAGTATCCTCTTAGGTCAAGAAAATGATATTTGGAAAATCAATGAGAGGAAAGTGACAAGGCCACTAATGTTGATTGCATCAAATTCAGGAGGGAATTTAAAGAGGTCATTAACTAAGGAGTCAGCATGTCTGCTTTCCTAGGCAGATTTACCTATCAGATCTATGAGCACTGCTAGTTAGTATGACAGTTGACTACAGGGATACTCCACTGAACTGACTGACCCACACTGAAAAGAGTAAGAATTTAAACTAGAAAGAAAGTCTGTTCCTCCTAGTCCCATCTATTGTTTTATAAAACAAAGGAGGAATCCATTCTGTAAATATACCATCAATTTTTTCACTGACTTGGAAACTGAGTTGAGGTTGGAGATGGATAGGTGACTGGTAGCATTTCTAAATTTTTAATTCACTCTCAGATCTAGTAAAACTTAAATGAAAAATTTTATGTTGAGGTTGTGCTAGCAAAAGCTTAAAGTTATGAATATTCTTTCTGAAAACTGTATTTCTGATGATTTAACATGATTCGAAGATAGCTGTGAATTATGGGAAAATAGCATCAAAATACAGTTTCTGGAATGTGCTACCAAGCTGTTGGAAGTGACCACAGACCTGGAATCACATATATGACATACTAGATCAGAATTGGGTGATCTTTATTGCTACAAAAAGAAAATCATGATTTTCGTTAACTCTCTGCCCCCAATCCCACATTCCCAATTAGAATTCTGAGGAGAGTTATTTAAAAAGAAATGACGTTTAGCTTATGTTTAGATGTTTCCAAAAGGAATAACCTGGTTTCCTTTTCTAGAAAGGTATTTGCTGTACAAATAAATTCAGGTATAAGGCAACTATGTATTTATTTCAGTCCCCTAAAAGTCCTTAAAATTCAAAAGGAACTCATAAAGGAACATTGTCAAATCTATGATGTGTTAGAGTAACTTCCAGTAGTTTGTTAGTTAAAAGATAAGACAAGATCCCCTTTAGGAACTCAACTTGTATTTCTTCTGAACCTCAGATCTGCTCTCTGAATAATCCACTCAATATTCAGGAAATGAAAAAGAATGAGGAAGAAATGATCATGCTCACATTATGAACCTAACTGGAAGGATGACAATGATCTCAAAAATAGTAAAGAAGTTTAGAATAAGGGTTGGTTGTATAGGAAAGATAATGAAATCTGTGATCTATTGCATTTTAAATGACAGTTTTATCCTGTACACTTTGTTGTGCCTCATCTCAAATGACAAATAAAGGGGTTCAGTTTTCACTGCATTGGAGTATAAAATTCACCGGGGAGAGGGGTAATACCCCATGTCCATGAAGTCCCTGGAGAAAGGGAATAGGTTTCCTTAAGAGGCATCAGCATTTTCTGATTATCATCTAGACAACTGCTGCTTTTGTTGCTCAGAAGCATTTAAGTTATAAATTCTTTAATAGACCAAAGTCCAATTAAGAAGTTGGAAGGTTGAAAGTTTGCAATGAAGAAAAGTGGGAGTTGAGAGTATTGGTATAATGGCAAAGGGCAGGTACAGATGTGTTGGAGACATATTTCTGATTGTCTCTAGCAGTAAGGATGGGATGCTTCCCCTACCCAGTGATCTACCACAGTCCTTATAGTGAGTCCTAGCCCCCTTTTTGTAAAGTAAGGGTGAAGTCAATCAGTCTTCTAAAGAGCTCTGAAACCAATTGGGTTTTCTATGCTAGGACTATGACAAGACTAAATCAAAAACTAGACTCACTCTGGACGATTGTCAAAATATAGATCTGCTGCCCTAATACCTTCTTAGCATAAAGGTGAAGGGTTTTTCTTTCATCTGGGAAAAACTTAGTGTTCTAATTGTGTATACCAAACTGTGAGAAGCAGTACTTAAAATACTCAATAATGAAACATTTTACACTAGTTCCTGACTTCTGAAGATATCCAAATGCTCATTGGAAGGAAATTCAATGGTTTATTTTACCCACTTATTATTTCAGAGCAATTGTTAGCTCTATAAAATGTCTTAATGCCACTACTAATTGGATAGTATGCCTCCAATCAATAAAGATGCAATCCTTCATCCTGAATGAGTCTTGTTTCTATCTATCTATCTATATTGTTGCAAGGCAAACCGGGTTAAGTGGCTTGCCCAAGGCCACACAGCTAGGTAATTTTTAAGTGTCTGAGGCTGGATTTGAAGTCAGGTACTCCTGACTCCAGGGCCGGTGCTCTATCCACTATGCCATCTAGCTGCCCCAATGTATCTGTATGTTTTTAATGAAGATATAGGGATCTCTTTTTTTTTTCTTTTCTCCATTCTTTATTTCACCCATTGTTAGAAAAGGAATAGAATGTAAATTTAAAATTTAGCTTTTAACATTAGTGTCAAAATGAGCCTTTGATTATTAATAGCAGCTGTGCTCAGCTTTATATTTTGAGATTGGATATGAAACTAATATTAATGGAGAGACTTTCTACCAGTAAAGTTTTAATTTATTATTAGAAATATTATAGCTTGGTCTTATTGGAATCCATACCTTCAAAATTTATGCTTTCTATATCAATTAGAATATTATTTTGCTTATTTTGTTCCTCTAAGTGATTTGGTGATATTTAAATCTTTTACTCCCCAGATAGTCTTTTGAACAATCATCTAAAATTCAATTTTTCTTTATTAAACATTCTGTCCTAAAATTTATATTTAAAATTTAAAATATTTACAAATTTTCCTTTAAGCTAGCCCTTACTTTCATAGTTCCTCGTCTTTTTAGTCCCCATATCTGTTTGCAACACATCAATTATTCCCCCTTCAGGTCCATAGCTAGCATAAAGTGAGAAAGAAGATTGGCAGGTATCAGCCACTTTTACATTTTTTGTGATAAATTGTTTTCTCTATCTTTCTTCTGATCTGTTTTATTCTTTGAGAATTAAATATTATCTTGTTTGATATCAATAGTCATAGCTTTCTTTTTTCAAATTCCTCATAGTACCAGTTCTTGGCAAAATGTAGGTGCCCAAATAATATTCACTCATCTAGTTGGATGTTTGCTAATTAAACTCTAAATAACTCAATCTTGAAAGTTCAGTCAATGATAATAAGTAGCTTAACAATTCAAAAAAAGTTATTTTTTGAAGCTAAATAGCAATAGTGAAGATAAAAACAGTATGAAATTTCATCAACTTTAAAAATATCATAAACTGATTCAGTAAGATGTCATCTTCTATATGCTTCCTTTCGGTTGTCATGAGGTTAGAGATTTCTTTATTAGTTCATTGATTGTCATGATTAACTCTCTAGCCATTCTACCCATTAGGCATGGGGCATGTGGAAAGGGCTATGAGATGTATATTGGTCTTGCCTTTGCCAACACTTTTAAAGCCTCCATCCATGTCATTATCTTGCTGTTATTGCAATAAAAAGTTAGATGCTTTAAAAAAATTCCAGTTCAGGGACCAAAACATTTTATCTATTTTGTTATTTTTACCTTTTGAAATTTCCCTGATTGCTTCTGCACATAAAATTTAATAGTGCAGATAAATTGTATAATTCCATAACCTTTTTGTTATCTTTTTGAATATGCATGGTAAATTTTGATATAGTATTTTACTTTCTTATTATTTTATGCTTAATGCTATAAAATATTGTTTTGCCAAAAGTAGTTATAATAAGCTCCAAAAGTTTTATTTTTATTTTGGAGACTAGTTGATAATCTGAAAATCTGTGAAAGCTAAATATTTAGATACTGAGTGGTATGATGTAAAGACTACTAAAGCAGGCATGAAACTGATTTCTTATCTCTATTGTGAAAATCTTAAGTGATCATTATTTAGTTAATTCAGTCTGAGGACCTTATTAAGATTCAAGTAAGACAAAGTAATGTGGTCTGTAAATATCAATATTATGTGAACACCAACAATTAAAATGTATTGCTGAATTAAGGACTCTCATAGTCAAAAGTGTACTCTTCTTTTTCTATCTGACCTAATTTGTAGTATAGCAGACCAAGAAGGGCTCTTGTGTCAGAAGCCTGGGGTTTAAATCCTGACTGTGATACTACCTGTGAAATATTAAGCATACCACTTCATCTCATTTTTAAAATAAAGGAATTATATCAATTTATATAAAAAATTAAATCAAATTTTTTTCTGATTCTCTTTAAAACTTTTTAAAATATCTTATAGCAAAATATTATTCCATTGCACAATTTGATAGCACAGTTCCTTCAGACATTACACATTTGGTAGGTAGATTATTAATTTCTAATGCTTTTCTATCTCAAAATGATGCTATAACTATTTTGTAGATTTGGGACAGTAGTTTAACTGGGTCAGAGGGTGTGCACTATTTAATCACTCTGGGGGCATAATTTCAAATTACTTTCCATATGGTTGGATCCATTCCCAGCTCCACCATCAATGCTTCAATGTACCTGTTTTCTTCCTTCAATCCCTCCAAAATCTGTCATTTTCCTTTTTTTATCAGTGTAATGGATATAAGGGAGAAACACAGATTTATTTTGATTTTTTATTTATATAACTATAACAGTTCTGAACATTTTATATATACCCATAAATAGCTTTGGATTTTTTCCTTTGAAAAGAAAAAATAAAGTGAATGTAAGCAAGAGAACAATTTATACTATAGAATAAATTTTGGGAAAATGAACAATTATAAATGACTTAAGAATTCTTATAACTCAAAGATCAAAGAAAGGTTCTAGAAAACAATTTGAAATCATACCCAAAGGGTCATAAAATTGTTTACTCCCTTTCATAGTACTACTCAGTTTGTATGCCAAAGAGTTAATGAAAAAAAGGGAAAAGGACCCATGAACATATATATATATATATATATATATATATATATATATATATATATATATATATATATATATATATATATATCAGATCTTTTTGTGGTGACAAATTATTGGAAACTGGGGGGGGGGGATGTCCCTCAACTGAGGAATGACTGAAGAAGTTGTGATTTCTGAAGGCAATGGGACACTTTTGTTTTTCTGATTGCAGAAATTTCTGGAAACACATGAACTGAAGTTGAATGAAGTGAGTAGATCCATTAGAATATTCTAAACAGTAAGAGCAAAAACATGTAGTGATCAACTTTGATAGATTTAATGCTTCTCAGCAATGGAGTGATTAAAAACAATTCCAAAAGATTTGTGATGGAAGATGCCATCTATATCCAGAAAAAGAACTATGAAGTCTAAATGCAGATAGAAATATATTGTTTTCCATTTTTTTCTTTCTCATGGTTTTTCTCTTTTTTTCTGATTCTTCTTTCACAAAATGACTAATGTGGAAATATATTTAGCATGATTGAACATATATAATCTATATCATATTGCTTGCTGATTAGGGAAGGGGAAAAAGGAAGGAAAGGAGAAAAAATGGAAATCAAAATATGAGAAAAATAAATCCTGAAAACTATCTTTATCTCTCTATATATATTTGGAAAAATTATTAAGTGAAAAAATATTAATGAAAGCACAAATGAGGAATGTTGTCTACCTTATGCTTTTAAAAATATCAAGATTAATTAGCATATTTTTGACTCTTACTTTGCTTGATTACACTTATATGATAGAAGGGTTTCTCCATTGTTCCTGGAGCTTTTCTCTACAGAGAACTAAATGAAGTCTCTTCAGATATTAATAGTACAGATCACACCAAAAAAAAATCCAAAATACAATAAAAAGCAAGATCCAAAGAAGTTTTCATTGGTAGACATTGTGGAATCTTAAGTGAAATTCTGCCTCATTGGGGGAAAGGGGGAAGTAAAACTCAATCAGATGGAAGAGTGGGAAAGCCAGAGGGAATCTTTTAGCCACAGGTCTAGATAATGAAAGCTTGACAACAGCATAGCTCAGCAGCTATATAGCAAGCCAGCAGGTAGGGTACCAAATCCAAACAAAGTCCAAACCTGGGGAACATTGGGGCAAAAGATAAGACTGAGTTGGCAATAAACCACTTTATAGGCAGAACCTGGATGTGAAGGAGGAAACAAATCTCTGCAAAGACAAGGCTTGGACTGTATAGGCAACATCTTGACGAATGACAAGCCAGTCTGTTCCAGAAGCTGCATAAAAAGCTTGGATCTATACTCCATATATCACAGGAGCAGAGACCAAACAATAAAGATGATCAAAAAAGCTAAAAGAGAAATCACTATAGAAAGTTATTGTGATAAAGATGATAACAATGCTACCTCAGAAGAAGAAAGCAGTGAAACATTAACTACAAGAGAAGGCTCAAAAGAGTATGAATTGGACTCAAATGCAAAATCTCATAGAAGAGTTTAAGAAAGAATTTAATATCCATAGAGGAGACGAAGAAGAACAATGGAAAAAAGAAATTATAGTCATGCAGGAAAAACATGAAAAATTGACTGAATAGATCAACTCTTTTAAAAGTAAAAATAATCAACTGGAAAAGGAATACAACTCAGCAAAGAGCAAAATTAACCAACTAGAAAAGTAAATACAAAAACTAACTGAAGAAAATAAAACTCCAAAAATTAGAATTGGACAAATAGAAACCAATGAATTTATGAGACTACAAGATTATATCAAACTAAATAAAAGTGCTGAAAAAACTGAAGAAAACGGAAAGTTATTTTTTAGGGAAAAAATGACCTGGAAAATAGATGCAGGAGAAATAATTTGTGAATTATTGAACTTCCATCAAAATAAGAACCTAGAAAACTGTTCAAATCTACATAACCACTGAAATAACATAACCACTGAAAGAATACATAGAACTCCTGAAAGAGACCCTATCATAACCAAATTCCAGAATTTCCAAATAAAGAAGAAAACACTGCAAACAGCAAAAAAAGAAGAAATTTACACAGGACTTATCAACTTCAATAAAAAAGGACAGGAAGACCTGGAATGCCATACCTTGCAAATTTCAGCATATTCTGTTAGGGAAAAAGATGGATATTCAATGAAATAGAACACTTCCAAAAATTCCTGATAAAAAGAGCAGAACTGAACAGAGAATTCAGTCTCCAAATATAAGATTCAAGGGATGCATAAAATGGTAAATAAGAAGGGGGGAAGACAAAAATAATGTTGGTCAAGATGATCAAATTGTATACAGTCCTATAAGGGAAGATATAACACTTGTAACCCATAAGAATTGTCATTCTCTAAGGATGGTTAAAGGGTTGAATATAATTGAAGGATTTGGATTTAGAGGATATGGATATAGTTGGTTCTTGTCTTTCCATTGAATACCAAAGCATCACTATGTTTGAGATAAAAATCCCAGATGAAAAGTTGGAATGTTTACTGTAACCTTATGTGTCTCCATTTCCTTTGACCTCATTTTATCCTGTCTTACTCATAAAGTTAAACACTTTCTCTGATAAGGACATCCTATGCTGGGTGGTTCAGAGTCAGTGTAACCCATACCTTACAATCATATATAAAGTTTTTAAGAGAATTCTTTAGTGTCCAAGTACTTAGAGCACTTAGAGACTCTATGGTTAATTAAATCAGAAGTGACTTTGGGGGCAGAGGGTGGGAACCTACTTAAAAGGATGGGACTTAATCAATACTTAAGTTAAGAAAGGTGGAGAACTAAAGGAAGAGGAATGTGGGAGAGAGTATGCCTGGGGAGTTACAAATGGTTCATGACATGATTTGGCTTTGCATGATGCTTTGGCTTATGAGAGTTGTGTGACCTTGGAAGGTAATTGAAAAGGGAATAAGGTACAAAATTATTTGATTTGATGTGATTCATGATTATTGAGCTTTGTGCTTCTAATGAGACACAAGAGAAGAAGGAGTTTGGTGATTATGAGGCAATGCTGTGTAGCAAACAACCAAGCAAGCAATCAATCAACTTGTGATTGTACTTTGACAGTACTTTGAGATTATCAATCAACCAATCATTTAATCAACCTTTGATTGGTGACTCTCTGATTGATAGTACTTGATAGTTAATATTTCTATTGATAAA
This sequence comes from Macrotis lagotis, assembly GCF_037893015.1. NCBI lineage: Eukaryota > Metazoa > Chordata > Mammalia > Peramelemorphia > Peramelidae > Macrotis > Macrotis lagotis. Next base: position 76,162,063 of record NC_133660.1, read on the forward strand.
AAACCACCAGATGAAGAGGCACAAAGAGCAGTGATAGTAGAGGGAAAGAAGGGAGGGTGGGAATACTGTGCAAATTCTATTCAATAGATTTGTGCTAGAGAGGGATAAAGATATATTCCAACTTGGATATAAAAATCTATTCTACTTTACAGGGAAATGGGGAGGGCGTGGGAAAGAAAAGGGAAGAAGGGATTGATAAAAGGGAGATGAAGGTATAAGTGAAAATAAACTGAAAGTTAAAATTAAAAAGAAAAGTTAAAGGGTAAAGAGAATAAAACTTTGGTGAGGAGGATTAAGAGGAAAGAAAAGAGAAAAATATAGGTGGGGAAAGATAGCATGGAGGGAAATACAGAATTAGTAATTTGAACTGTAAATGTGAATGGACTTAACTCACCCATAAAATATAATTGAATAGCAGAATGGATTAAAAATCAAAATCCTACAATATGTTGTTTACAAGAAAAAATATTTGTATCAGAGAGATACACACAGGGTAAAGGTAGAAGTTTGAAGCAAAATGTATTATGCATCAGATGAAGTAAAAAAAATCAGTGGTAACAATGTAGATCTCAGATAAAGCAAAAGAAAAATTAATCTCAGTGAAAGGGATAAGGAATAAAACTATATCTTCTTAAAGGCACCATAGGCAATCTAGCTATATCATTATTAAACATGTATGCTCCTAGAAGTATAGCATCCAAATTCCTAGAGGAAAAACTGAATTAACTTCAAGGAGACATGGAGAGTAAAACATTAATAATGGGACACTTCAAACTCACTTTCTCAGAACTAGATAAATCCAACCACAAAATAAACAAGAAGGAAGTTAAGAAAGTGAATAAAATCTTAAAAGAACTTTGATATGATAGACCTCTGGAGAAAACTTAATGGGGATAGAAAAGAATAAACATTTTTCTCTAACATACATGGCAGCTATACCAAAATTGTCCTTGTATTAGGGCATAAAAACCTTTTAATATAATGCAAAAAACCAGAAATAATAATAAATTCATACTTTATAGACCTTGATTCAATAAAAAAATTTACATGAAATAAAGGGCCATGGAAAAATAAACAAGACTTCCAGCCAAGATGGTGAAGAGAAGACAGGCATTGTGCTAAGGTCTCCTGATCTTCCCTCATATATAATATGAAAAAAACCCTCTTAACAGCAATGTGGTTGACAAAATCCAGAAAGAGAAGCTAGGAGAAGAACATCTACCTCAAGGTTTGTCTTCTGGGATTGTGGGTGATCTGGGAGCAGAAAGCACAAACTCTGCCAGTAGGACAGGAGGGGGTGAGAGAGCCTGAGAGCAGGACTAGCCTGGGAGCAGCTATGGAGGCATTTATTGCAGGAGCTGTGATGCAAGAGCCAACTGGGGAGTGGAGGCATTGACTGTGGGACTGACAGTCTAGGGCTTACTGGCAGGGTTGGAGGTTGAGTTCCAGTTCAGAGTTGCAGACATCAAACCCTGGGCTCCACTGGTCTAGAGGAATTCAGAATCCATAGCTTCATTTCAGCTGAAGCCTCTTTACAGAACAAACACAATTACAGCCCACCTCCCCACAGCCTCAGGTGTGTGCAACAGAGCTCCCTCAGGTGTGAATAGGGAAAGTAATTACCTGGCCTCAGGGCATAGCCCACCATTGTTCAAAGTTAACCATATTCAGCAAATTCACTCACCCCTCCAGGTCAAGGGAGAGGGCCTCCAATCAAGGTCACAGACATTCTAGAGAAAGCAACCAGTAGCCCCTACTGACTGGCCCACTTGTAGCAACTAAACCTAGTGTGTAAAGACTCTAGGGATCCCAACACCATACCTCTGTGTTGCAGGTTATGGAAAAAACCCTCATGAATCCTCAACTTTTCTTTGTATGTCTAGCAAGATACAGCAGGAGGAGCTAGAAAGGGGAAATCCCATTCAAAGTTACCTCAGACAATATCAAATGCTTGGGAGTCTATTTGCCAAGACAGACTCAGAATCTTTTTGAAAACAATTATAAAACACTTCTCACACAAATTAAATCAGATTTAAATAACTGGGCAAATATCAACTGCTCATGGATAGGTAGAGCTAATATAATAAAATAACAACTCTACCAAAACTAAATTATCTGTTTAGTGCCCTACCAATCAAATTTCCAAAAAATTACCTTAATGAGTTAGAAAAAATTGTAAGTAAATTCATATGGAGACATAAAAACTCAAGAACTGCCAGGAGCTTAATGAAAAAAAGTGAAAAATATGGTGGCTTAGCCCTACCTGATCTAAAATTATATTATAAAGCATCGGTCATCAAAACTTTTTGGTATTGGCTAAGACGTAGAGTGGTGGACCAGTGGAATAGAGTAGGTGTAAAAGCAGGAGATGATTACAGTAATCTGCTATTTAATAAACCCAAAGAGTCCAGCCATTGGGATATAAACTCCCTCTTTGATAAAAACTTCTGGAATAATTGGAAGTTAGTATTGACGAAACATAGATTAGACCAACACCTAACACCCTTTACCAAGATAAGATCCAAATGGTTACAGGACTTAGACATAAAAAACAATACTATAAGCAAGTTAGAAGATCAAGGATTAGTTTACCTGTCAGATTTATGGAAAAGGGGAGCAGTTTATGACTAAGGAAGAGTTGGAGAACATCACCAAAAACCAATTAGATGATTTTGATTACATTAAATTAAAAAGCCTTTGCACAAGTAAAACCAATGTAACTGGAAACAATCTTTACAACTAATGATTCTGACAAAGGACTCATTTCTAAAATATACAAAGAACTGAGTCATATTTTTAAAACAAAAAGCCATTACCCAATTGACAAATGGTGAAAGGATATGCAAAGGCAATTTACAGATGTGGAGATCAAAGCAATCCATAGCCATATGAAAAAATGCTCTAAATCATTAATTATTAGAGAGATTCAAATTAAAGTTTCTCTGAGGTACCACCTCACACCTCTCAAATTGGCCAATATGACCAGGAAGAATAATGATCATTGTTGGAAGGGTTGTGGGAAATCTGGGACACTATTATACTGTTGGTGGAGCTGTGAACTTATCCAACCCTTCTGGAGGGCTATTTGGTACTATGCCCAAAGGGCACCAAAAATGCGTATACCCTTTGACCAAGCAATACCACTACTGGGTCTATACCCTGAAGAGATGCTGAAAAAGGGTAAAAACATTACTTGTACAAAAATATTTATAGCAGCCCTGTTTGTGGTGGCAAAGAATTAGAAATCAAGTAAATGTCCTTCAATTTGGGAATGGCTTAGCAAACTGTGGTATATGTATGTCATGGAACACTATTGTTCTATTAGAAACCAGGAGGGATGGGATTTCAGGGAATCCTGGAGTGACTTGCATGAACTGATGCTGAGTGAGATGAGCAGAACCAGAAAAACACTATACACCCTAACAGCAACATGGGAGTGCTGTTCAATGTTGAAGGACTCGCTCATTCCATCAGTGCAACAATCAGGAACAATTTTGGGCTGTCTGCAAAGGAGAGTGCCAGCTGTATCCAGATAAGGAGCTGTGGAGATTGAAGAAAGTTCAAGGACTATTCCCTTTAATTTAGAAAACAACAGATATCTTATTGTCTGACCTTGTCACCTCTTAGACTTCTCTTCTTTAAGGGAATGATTTCTCTCTCATCACACCCAATTTGGATCAAGGTACAACATCAAAACAAAATAAAGACTGACAGAGTGCTTTCTGTGGAGGGGGGGAAGCAAGATAGGGGAGAAAATTATAAAACTCAAATAATATCTTTAATAAAAATTAATTTAAAAAATATAAAATAAAATAGAGAAGGAATGAATCTATATCCTCCTAAAAGGTGCCATAGATAATGAAGCAATTTCAATACTATATGCACCCATTGCTTTCGTAACTGAATTCTTAGAGGAAAGGCTGAATGACTTACAGGAAGATATAGAGAGCAAACCTCTACTGGGGGGGAGGGGGACCTCAGCATCCCTCTCTCAGAATTAGATAAATCTGATTATAAAATAAGCAAGAAGGTACTAAAGGAGGTAAATAGGATGTTGGAGAATCTAGACATGATAGACTTTTGGAGAAAATTGATTGGAGAAAGAAAGGAATATACTTTTTTTACTGCTATACATGGCACCTACATAAAAAAATTGACCATTTACAAGGGCATAAAAACCTCACAAGCAAATATAGAATGGCATAACTAGTGAATACTTCCTTTCCAGATAATAAGGAAATAAAAATTCCTTGCAAAAATGGTCTATGGAGAGATAAACATAAAATTAATTGGAAACTAATTAACCTCAGTTTAAAGAATTAATGGATCAAACAACAATTTATAGATAGAATTAATGATTTCATCCTGAGCAATGACAATAAAATGATAGCATACTAGTACCTATGGGATACAGCCAAAGAAGTTATTAGGAGATATATTATATCTTTAAATACTTGAATGAATAAAATAGAGAAAGAGGAAATCAAGGAACCAAGCATGAACTAAAAAAATTAAAGAAAAAATCAAATGAAAAACCTCCAATTAAGTACTAATTAGAATTTATAAAAATTAAAGGAGAAATTAATAAAAATCAAAGCAATAAAATTATTGAATTAATAAATAAAACCAAGAGTTGGTTTTATGAAAACAACAATAAAATAGATAAACCTTTGGAAAATTTGATTACAAAAATGAAAGAAGAAAACCAAAGTCCTAGTATCAAAAGTGAAAAAGGTGAGCTCACCATCAATGAAGAGGAAATTAAAGTAATAATTCAGAATTATTTTGCCCCAATTGTATACAAAGAAATTTGAAAATCTAAATGAAATGGATAGATATTTTCAACTATATATAATATATATATTATATATATTATATATACATAATATATATATATATAATTAAGTGTCTGAAGCCAGATTTGAACACAGGTCCTCCTGACTCCAGGGCCAGGGCTCTATCCACTGCACCACCTAACTGCCCCCTCTGACAACAACATAAACTGCACAGGCTAAATGGAGAAGAAATTAAATACCTAAATAAACCTCTCTCCAAAAAAGAAATTCAAAAAATTCAATCAATAAACTCCTTAAGAAAATAGTCAAATGGTTTCAGAAGTGAATTTGGTTAAACATTTAAGGAACAATTGATTCTAATTCTGTAATACTAATTCTATAAACTATTTGACAAAATAGCTGATGACAAAACTCTACCTAACTCCTTCTATACTAATTCTATAAACTATTTGACAAAATAGTTGATGACAGAACTCTACCTAACTCCTTCTATGACACCAATAATGTATTGATACCTAAACCAGGAAGAATCAAAATGGAGAAAGAAAATTATAGACCAATTTCCCTAATGAGTATGGATCCAAATACATTAAATAAAATCTTAGCAAAGGGATTACAGCAAGTTATCACTATGACCAAGCAGGATTAATTCCAGTAATGCAGGGTTGGTTCATTATTAGGAAATCTGTCAGTATTACTGACTATATCAAGAACAAATCTAGCAGAAATCATGTGACTTTATCAATAGATGCTGGAAAAGACTTTGACAAAATACAGCACCTATTCCTACTATAAACACAAGAAAGCATAGGAATCAATGTATTGTTCCTTAAAATGATAAGCAGTATCTATCTAAAATCATCAAGCATTATATGCAATGGAGTTAAGGTAGAGCCATTCTCAATAAGATCAGGGGTGAAACAAAGATGCCTGTTACCATCATTATTATTCAATATGTATTAGAAATGCTAGCTTCAGCAATAAGAGAAGAAAAAGAAATTGAAGTAATAAGAAGTTAGAAAGAAGAAACAAAACTCTCACTCTTTGCAGATGACATGATGGTGCCTCTGGAGAACCCTAAAATATCATCTTAAAATCCAGGGGAAACAATTAGCAACTTTAGCAAAGTCACATGATATGAAATAAAGCCACATAAACCCTTAGCATTTCATATATATATTGCTAGCAAGATACAACAGCAACAGTTAGAAAGAAAAATCTCATTTAAAATCACTTCAGACAACATAAAATACTTGGGAGTCTACCTGCCAGGGCAGAATCATAAACTCTATGAAACTACTATAAAACACTTTTCACACAAATAAAATCAGATCTAAGTAACTGGGCAAATATCAACTGTTCATGGATAGGTCAAGTTAATATAATAGAAATGACAATTCTACCTTAATTAAAATACTTATTTGGGGCTATAGCAAACTTCCAGAAAATTAATTTATTGAGCTAGATAAAATTGTAATCAAATTCATATTGAGAAACAAAAATTCAAGAATATCAAGGGATTTAATGAAAAAATGCAAAAGGTGGCTTAGCCTTATCAGATCTAAAATTTTATAATGCATCAGTCATAAAAACTGTCTGGTACTAGCTACGAAATAGAGTTGTGGATCAGTGGAATAGACTGAGTGTGAAAGAGATAGCAGGAAATGGTAGTAGCAATTACTGTTTGAGAAACCCAAAGAGTTCAGCTACCAGGATAAGAACTCATTCTTCAGTAAAAACTGTTGTGAAAAACCTTAAAGAAAAATGATTGATAGAAACTATTGTTGTATATAATTGGAAAACAAATACAACATTTATATAATAAAAAATTTTTAAAAATTTTGAATGAGCTTTTACAGTGCCAAAGATGTGGTAATTTGCAATGAGTATGTGAATCTTTCTTTCATCAGAATTGACTAAAAAAGAGAATAACATAAAATCTCAGTTACATAAAGAAATCTAGAAATTAGAAGGAAAAATGAATAAGAGAAAGGTATGACTGGTTATAAGGAGGACAGATTAGGGAAGTTAAAAATCAGTAGCAAAATAATTTTGAAAATGGACAAGGTGAAAAGAAAGAAAGCCTGATAACTAGGGGGTAAAATAGAATAGCTGAACATATATAGTAACCATAACTGAGAAAAATTATAGGAATTTTCTCTGAAATATATTTTTCAAATATTGGAGAACTGAATCAAAGGTATAGAAATAATAGTTAAATTTCAATTGATAAATGATAAGAAGATACCAACATGCAGTTTTGTTATGTAGTAATCAAAGCTATCTATAATCTATAAAAATGAATTAAATCATTATTGATTAGAGAACTATAAATTAAAACCAACTCCATCAAATTGAGTAATTAGACTGAAAAGGGAAAATGACAAATGTTGGGATGTGAGAATATTGACACACTAAGACATTTCTGATGAAATAGTATACTGATTCAAATAGTCTTGGAGAGTCTTGTGAAACAATAGCCAAAGATCTATAACCTTATGCATATTCATTGATGAAGAGATACCACTTTATCCCAAAAGGGATTAAAATCAAAACAGAACAGAAAAGGACCTATATGTATAAAATATTTACAATAGTTCTTTTTGTAGTGAAAAAAAGAATATGAATTTGAGGGGATGTCCATTAATTCAGAAATGCCTGAGCAAATTCTTGTACTTGATTGTGATAGAATAATATTGTGCTATAAGAAATTATAAGTTAGATACTCTAAGGAAAAAGAAAAACTGAAAAAACATCTATGAAATAATGTAAAGTGAAAGAAACATAAACAGGACAACACTGTCTATAGTAATTGGAAAATTGCACGATGATCAACTTTAAATGACAACTTTTATCAGCAATACAATGAAATTGCTTGTCTTCTTAAGGGAAAGGGAAGATAAAAGGAGAGAGATAGTTTGGAACACAATATTTTTAAAAGCAATGTTGAGAAATTTTTTACATTTGGTTTGGAGAGAATAAAATATTAATTTGAAAAATGAAAAAGGAATCTCAAAGTAAAAATTAGTGAATACTATCAATGAGATTACAACAATATATTGCCAAGATCATATATTATGACTTAATCAGATTTAATACAAGGATAATTCACAATTAAGAAAACCATAATTGATTTTTTTATCAACAGCAAAACAACCAATGATATGATTTATCAATAGAACAGAAAACTGAACAAAATATATATATATATATATATATATATTCAAAACATTTAAAATATTCAAATGCATGGAAATCAGTAGAACTTTTCAAAAATGATAAAGATAGTATCTGTCTAAAACAAAGAGCAAGCATTATCTAAGAAGGTAAACTTGAAGTCTTTTCAATTAAGGTGAAAAAATATGACTGCCTTTTATAACTAGTACTATTCAATTTTGCATCAAAAATGTTAATGACAGCTATTAAAAAAGAAATTGAAGAAACAGAAGTAAGCAATAAAAAAAATCAAATTACTAAATCATTATTTTTGGAGTTTGAAAAATAACACTCATCTGAAAGAAAAAATATGTTCAAAAATATCAAGGAAATCACTTAAAATATGAAGGAAAGAAGGAAGTCTAGCTATATCTAAATTCAAGATGTTTAAAAACAAGAATCATTAAAAAGTATGTACAGGTTGCTTGATCAGTGGAATATATGAGATATACATAGAAGTACAATTATAGCAATGTATCATTTGATAAATGCAAAGGTCCCAATTTAGAGATAAAAACTCATCATTCAAGGAAAAACCTGAGTAAAACCAGAAACGAGTGTGGCAGAAACTAGATATATACAACACTCCACATTGTGTACCAAGATTAGGCCAATATGATTAAGTAATATAGACATAGCAAGGTAATATGTGTAAATTAGGAGAGTATGGAAAAATGTATTTGTCAGATCTATGGATAAGAGAAGATTTTAATGAAGCAGGAAATAGAGAGAATTATGAGAATCAAAATGGATAATTTGATTACCTGAAATTAAATAGATTTTGCACAATTAAAATTGATGCAGCCAAATTAGAAGGATAAAATGATATTACAGGATACATTTACAACAAATTTCTTTGATATGTAGGCAACCAACTTATATCTGAACCATTTCTCAATTGATAAATTCTCAAGGGTTAAAAACAATTTTAGAAGAATCAGTTATCATTAATAATATGAATTTAAATCACTATTGTTTTGAAAAATGTAAATTAACACGATTCTAAGGTACCACCTCACAGTAGCAGGTTGTCTAACATGACAGAAAAGAAAAGTAGATGCTGCAGGGAATGTGGAAAACTATGAAGTTAGTACCCAGAGGAGTTATGAACTCATTCAACCATTATGGAGAATAATTTGGATATATTTGGATAAAACTATACATATTCTTTGATCAAGTAATTCTACATAGGTGTGTATCTCAAAAAAATCCAAGAAGAAAGAAAATGACTTTATTGTGCAAAAAAAAATTATGAAAACTCTTTTTTTTGTTAAAAATGGATATTGAGAAGATATACATCAACTGAGATTGAATAAATTGAGTCATATAATTATGTTCAAGTACTACTATGCTGTAAGAAATGATGAACACAATTTTATTCTGAAAATCCTGGGGAATTTATATTAACTTATGCAAAATGGAGTGAGTAGAAGAAGGAGAGCATAGTAAAAGCACAATTATAAAGGCAATCAACTGTGAAACACTTAGCTGGGAGAGGATTCAGAAAGATGGTAGAGGAGGTCAGAAAATTCCAATCCATCTTCAGATTTCTTTCACAAACACTAACATCTCAGGGCAAATGTAGAATGGGAAAAGTAAACTACAGTTGGGTCAAAACAGTGTTACTCCAGGGACAAAAGGAGGATCTAGAGATCCCAGGTTGGTGCTTTGATCCCAAAGAAGTGTATTTACCTCCAAGCTAGCTCCCAAGGTGTGAACTACAGCGGGAAACTATTGAGAAACTGCCTTGGCCTCTGTCACAGTAATTTTCACCTCCTAGTCAGTGAGGGGAGTTGAGTATTTTAGTATAAGTAGATTGAAAAACCTCTGCAGAAAAGGAACACTTGGCACTTGTGCTACTAATAGGAGGTATTGGTTGGGAAGCAACCAACACATGCAGAAACAGTAGTGCCTGGGAACTTCTGGCTTTGGACACTTCCATATGAAATGAATTCTCAAATTTAGTTCTAGGCCAGATGGGAGAAGTGAAGGTAATAATCTCTCAGGGATTCTGAGGGAGTAAGAACATGTCCAGTCCATTAACTAGGGTAGAATGTTGATGTGTCTTGGAAGGGAAAAGCGGAATGGAAGACAAAGTTCAAAATATGGCAGTAAGATATGAAGGAACTTATAAAGGAAAAATACTATCCATTTCCAGAGAGAGAACTAATGAATTCTGAGTGTAAATTTATTTTTAAACTTTATTTTTCCTTGTTTATACATATATATGTCCTTTTGTAACATGGTTAACATTATACTATATATATTTCTACTGATATCTATTATAGATATCATATTTCTTGTCTTCTCAAGAGATGGATTTTGGCAGGAAGGAGAAAGAAAATTTGGAACTCAAAATTCAAAAATAATAATAATGTTAATTTGTGTAGGTAATTGGAAATTAACAAAATTATCATTATATTAAGAAAAATAAAGAATGAAGGAAATGATTTTTAAAAATCTCAACATTATTGAATTAAAAAATCAAACAAAAAGGACAATGAACATATTGAATATAACTATAACTAAAAATATTTTACCTCAGGAAAATTCAGATACTATGGAATGCACATGGATGACTTTTGAGTTATTGTTTTTAAGGTATTACAAGTTTTTCCATTCTTTTAAAAATGATATATTTTGATAATGTTCAGTCGCATATGCTGTTAATCATAAACACTCTTCAATATTGTTTTCAAAGTATATTCTATGGTACTTTTGATTTTTTGGTTTGTTTATCTACTGTATTAAAATTAACAATGCAAATACAAATAAAGCCAGAAATAGTTAGAGTTGTTTTAATTTGTTTATAAGTCCTTTCTAGGGATAGCCCAGTGATCCTTTTGATTTAAAACATCATGTTCTCTATTTTTATGTGAAGTAAAAAGGACATAGAGAATATATATAGTTCAACTACAATACTACTTCTCTGTAACTTGACTGGAATATGGAATTAGAATTATTTAGAAGATCTCAAAACTATTTGGAAATTTTTAATAATCATAATTATTTGCTTTTCTTTTCTGTACAGTTTCTGATCATTTTATCATCATTATATAGGAATATATTGTGATTTATAACATGATAAAATCAATAAAACAAAACACAGCCAACCAACATAAGTACAATTTTAATTGTTTACCCAAAAGGGAGTTTAATGGACATATCACACATGATGCTGCTGAAATATTATATTTGTTAAATGGAATCCCTCCTCCCTATATTTGTGAGAAACTAGGCACAAAGATAAAAGCCAAGTAGGGTGTGCAAAGTGGAAAAACATGATTGCAGAGCAATATGACCAGCTAAAGAAACATAACATACTCAATTTATCATATAACCTTTGAGCATGATATATAGATAAATATCAAAATCGCATGCAAGTAATGATAAGCATTATTTTTTTCCTTTTTTGACAAAGAGAAAGTAAATTATATATATATATATATATATATATATATATATACATATATATATGTATATGTATAAATGGAAGTGTTAATTTCTGGAAAATAAGTGGATTCTGAATCAGAAGGTTCTGGGTTTATATATAATCCTTATATTTTTTCTCCATCACTTACATCACAGGTGGCCCTGCAAAACTCTGAACTTGCATGAGGCTCAATATCCCAATTTAAATTATGGATGATAACCTTAGTCCCTACCTCACTGGGTTGTTTTGAAATTTAAATGAAATGGTGTATAATAAAGTATTTTTCAAACTTTTAAGTCTTATATAAATGTCTTATTATTTAAAATTGCAAAGCCCTGACCACTCCTCTACATTGATTCTATCATTCTAGGATACATTAAGAGAGGTAAAGTTTCCAGGAATCGAAAGGTTCTTTTGGTCAGCACAAGAACTATTTTCATTTCTCTCATTATAAGAGCATATTCTAAAATGTGTCCAGATATCGATGATGAATATAAAATGTCACAAGATCTTGCCAGATGAGGATGGACTGGAGATACTTAAACTAAAAAGGGAAAAGATTAGTGAGGACGCATTAGGGGCCTTAAAATATTTGATGATATGGAAGAGATATTTAACTTAGTCCCAGAGGCCCAAACTAGCTGCAGTGATTGGATGTTGAAAAGTGACATATTTAAACTAATTTGATTTATTCAAAAATGAAATGGCTGCCTCAGGAAGTAGTGCGCTTTATATCATTGTTTCTTCAAGGAACTAGTGGATGAACAATTAGACTTAATATACATTTATTAAATGCATCTTGTGTATAAGATACTACTGGTTGTGTTAGAGAGGGAATTGATAGAAATCATTAAAAAGCATTTATTAAGTAAATATGGTATCAGATGCTTGCTAATTATGTGAATGCACAAATCACATAATCTTATTTTTGTATGTTTATAGGTTTTGCCAATATCTTTTCTTTTTACATCACTCATTTCAATCTTACATTGTCACTTTCTACCAAAAAATATAAAGAAAAAGCTAACATATGAAGTTTCTAAACATGTACTCAGCATTCTTGTGAGCAGTTAGGTGGAACAGTTGATAGAATTCTGAGCCTGGAGACAGAAATACTCATTTTCCTGAGTTCAAATCTGACCTCTGTCACTTATTAGCTGTATGACCCCATTTGCTTCAGTTTCATCATCTATAAAAATGAGTTGGAGAACAAAATGGCAATCCTAGTATCTTTTTTTCCCAAGAAAACCCAAAAGGGGTCCTGAAGAATCAGACAGGATTGAAATGACATCAAAAAATGCTATGCATAAATGCTGGTAATACAAATACAAGTAGCATAATAAAACAATACTTATCTTCCCTGAATTTATATTAATGAAATAAGACAATACATAAAAGAAAATTGAAAATAGTTGAATCGCTGGAGCATGGTAAAAAGTTCAAATATCAGGAAGTTGATTGAGAGAGGACTTTTTTTTGGATACTTTCCTTAAAATGGAAAAATAATTAGGTTATAGGAGGAACCAAACAAGTAGATAAGAGGAAGGAGCTACAGGGATAAAATATACTTCTAATGCAATAAGATCAAAGGGAGTGTTAACTTGTTGTGTGTTCAGGCTGTTTTTGCATAATGGAGAAAGGTCAAAGAATGAGGAATAGAACTTGGAAAGGAAGGAAAACATAATATGATGAGATGGTTTAGATGGCCACCTAAATTCTTTCTGACTCTGATATCCTTTGAATCTCTGAATATCTCTATATTCCTTCATATCTGCTCTACATTTTACTCAATACAACAAATATTTTGGTATATAAAATAATGCAGAAACCAGACCTTACCTCTTATTCAATTCAGTTCAGAAACATTTCATAGGAAAAAATGATATGAAGAAAATGCAAAAAAAAATCTCCTCCTTTTGAGAATTAACATCCATTGGAGTGAGAAGATAAACACCATATAAATACTATATATAAGGTATATACAAACTAATTTCAAGGTTGAGAAAGAAAACTAACAACCAAGGGGTTGGGAAAGATCTCTGATGTGTTCCATACTATATTACTCCCCAATTTAATAAAAGAATATCAGTAGCAATAGTAGTACAATCAATAGTAACAATAGCATCATCAAAAACAAAAATGTCATTGCCCTTTAATAAAGCCTTGAAGGGAATTATGGACAATTGAAGGGTGAGCATCCAGTATTGGAGAAGAATGTTTCTTTGCAAAATTGGGCGCAATGAAAAGATGAACTGTCATATATGGAAAGTTAGACAGCCTCAAAATGGCTTTCTTTTTCTTATCCCTTTTAATTAGATTTTTCTTTTGGCTTTTGCTTTGTCTGAGATCAGGACTGCTATCCCTTCTTTTTTTTTTACATCAGTTGAAGCATAATATATTCTGCTTGTGTGTATTTTTTCCACCTTGAATTTATTTTTGTTCATTTCAATCTTCAATTGTGGCTTTCCAACAAAAAATATAATGACAAAACTAGCATATGAACTGTTTCTGAATGTGTACTCAACATTCTTGTGAGCAGTTACATGTAACAGTCAATAGGATTCTGGACTTGCAAAGAGATATATATTCATCTTCAAATGTATTTCCTATTGACAACATATTGTAGAATTCTGTTTTATATTCATGCTTATATCTGTTTCCATTCATGGGCGAGTTCATTCCATTAACCTTGGTGAGAAGGGATAAAAGGAAAGGAGAGTGAAAAAAGTACAAATCTTTTTCATTTTCTTTTAATTTGTCCTGATAGAAGCATAATTATGAAAGGTTGATTTATTGATTGATTTATAAACTTCATCATATCATCATCATTTCATACTGACATCCTCTGTCCAAGTACCTCAATTGTCCCATTAGAAATAAAATTTTCCAGACCCATAAGCATCATCAAATTACATTCAAGTTATACTCTCACCCTCTTTCCAAGTACCCTCCCTTTAACTATCCAAATAAAAACACTACCCTCAAGAATTAAAAATTTGATCACATCACAATTTCTACACACATACTTTGTCTAATCATACTCCTTTCAACTGTCCTAAGAGAAATACAATTCTCAAGATTTATAAATATTGTCTTCCCATGTTGAGATGCAGAAAATTTGGTTATATTGACTAACCAATTTTCTATTTTCATTTGCATTTTTACAAATCTCTTGAGTCTTGTACTTGAAAGTCAGATTTCTTTTCAGTTCTGGTCTTTATATCAGTTAAGTTTGAAAGTTCTCTATTTCATAAAAAATCCAACTTTTTCGTGGAAAGAATATGCTCAGTTTTGCAAGATAGTTGATTTAGTGTTAAATTCAACCTCTTTTGCCCTCTGAAATAGCATATTCCAGGTTCTTCAATCTTTTAATGTTGAATTTGATAAGACTTACATAATCCTGACTTATGCCATGGTATTTAAATTGCTTCTTTTTGAGTCCTCAAAATATTTTCTCCTTTAGCTGAGAATTCTGGAATTTGGCAACAATATTTCTTGGAGTTTCTATTTTGGGATCTCTTTCTGGAAGGGATCAGTGAATTCTTTCAAGGACAATTCTATCTTCTTCTTTCTCCTCCTCCTCCTCCCCTCCTCCTCCTCCTCCTCCTCCTCCTCCTCCTCCTCCTCCTCCTCCTCCTCCTCCTCCTCCTCCTCCTCCTCCTCCTTCTTCTTCTTCTTCTTCTTCTTCTTCTTCTTCTTCTTCTTCTTCTTCTTCTTCTTCTTCCTCTTGGATATTAGGACAATATTTCATGATAATTAGCTACAAGATTTTATCCAGGACTTTTTCTGATCATGGTTTTCAAGTAGACCAATAAATCATAAATTATCTCTTATGGATTTATATTTTCAGGTAGGTTATTTTTCCAAAGATCCACTTTATATTTTTTTTCTATTTGTTCAATCTTTTGGTTTTGTTTAATGGAATCTTGGTGTCTTAAAGAGTTTTGTTTTCTTCAATTGGCTTGTGTGTTAACTTCTCCAGATGGCAAATTTTACATTTTGATGAATTATATTTCTTTCTCACTTGGTCAATTTTACTTTATAATGAATTACATTCCTTTTCCATTTGGCCATATTTACTATTAAATGAGTTTATTTCTTTTTTCATTTGACCAATTTTACTTTTAAGGGTATTGTTTTCTTTAGTTGATTTTTCATAATTCTCTTTTATGATTCATTTCTTTTCTTCATTTTTTCTTTTTTCTCTTTTTTGAGTTTGAAAATGATTTTTGAACTCTTTAGAAGAGATCTTTTTCAATTTCAGACCAATTTATAAACCCCTTTGAGGCTATACATGTAGGCATTTTGTCACTATTTTCCTCTTCTGAGATGTTATTTTTAATCATCCTTATCAAAACAGTAACTTTTTATGTTAGTGCTTTTTGTTTTTATTTTATTTTATTTTTTTGCTCATTTTTGATAGATGAGATCTGCTCCAGGGGTATACTAGGTATAGTTATTTTTTTCTTTGCTGGAGGACAGGGTCTGGCTTACCACTTGACTAGAATGATACCTATGTTTCAGTTGCTAGAGATTTTTTCCCTTTGTTAGGGTAACCCAGTCTCACCTTTTGTACCAGCATTCCGGAGACTCAAACCTTGTTTTCCAAGGTGGCATAGAGACCCTCACTTCTGGCCTTTTGCACCACTGACTTGCTAAACCCAGACCTAAGCTGTGCTGTGGCTTAGAACTTCCCTTTGGATTTCCAGTTCTCCTGCCTATTTTGGGTTATACTCCCCTTTTACCTATGTGAGTCAGGCACTCATTCAAGTTCCTCCATGTTATCTTGAATTGAGAACTAGTTTCACTCTTGTTTGTTGAGGTCTATTTAAATGCTTCATTTAAAGTTGGTTAGGGAAAAGGTCTAGGAGTTTTCTAATTTCAAACCACCATTTTGGCTCCTCCTTGGAAGAATTAAAACCATTATTAAAGATTGATTGAAACCAATTTTTTTTTGTTTTTGCAAGGCAATGGGGTTAAGTGATTTGCCCAAGGTCACACAGCTAGGTAAGGCCACATTTGAACTCAGATCCTCCTGAGTCCATGGCCAGTGCTCTAATCCACTACACCACCTAGCTGACCCTGAAAACAATTTGCTAAAAGTCAATCAGAAGAATCTGAACTGAAAATCCTTTAAGCAAATGGGACACTTTGAAACTTCTTAAGTAAGAGAATGAAATGATCTGATTCCTGTTTCAGGAATATAAGTTTGGCAGGATAGAGGAGAGACTGGAAAGAAGATGATCAGTTTAGGCTTTTATAATGTTCCAGGAGAGAGGTGTCCTAAACAAGCGTGATATCTATGCAAATGATAATGGATGGATATAAGAGAAATTGAGAAATGTCTTGGAAAGTGATTCAATATAAGTCAAAGATAACATATCTTGTGATCTCAGGGGTCTTCAAGGGTAAGCATGTGCTGGAAAGGAATAATGATTTTAGGGAGAATAATTATGTTTTAGACAATTCATGACCTTTCCTGAAACACTCCTCTGCTGTCCATCAGCTCAGATTTAGTTACTCACTATGTATTTATTTTCACTTAATTGTGTGTAATTTCTTTCCCCCATAGAGATTAAGGTCTAGGTGAGTGGAGATCTATTTTTATTATATTATATCATAAATTTAATCTCCTCAACTCTCAGCCTGTCTCCCTTTCTCAGATTATTTCTTCTCTATTCTCTGTCTCTATCCCTTTCTCTGTCTCTTTCTTCCTCTCTCCTCTCTCATTTGCTCTCTTTGTCTCTGTCTGCCTCTATTCTTTCCTCCATCACAGCTGCTTCCCATCTTTCCATTACCATTTCCCATCTTCCCTCCTCTTCTTTCCATACTCTTTAGTTTCTGCTTCTCCACTCCCTTCCACTCCTTACAATTCATTTCCTCAACTTCCCCAATTATCTTTTTTCATTTCTCTTTTCCCTTTCCCTTCTCTTCAGTATTTCTGCTCTCCCTTCTCTTTTCTTTCAAAATCTACCCTTTCTTCCTAAATCTTCCTTTCCCTTTTCTCCTCTGCTGTCTGCTACTTTGTTAAAATTGTTGATCAGTACTATTCAAATCTTTGTTACCTCATCTTCTTGGCAGATATTCTGGAGTGGTTTCTCTTTTCTTTCTCTAACTCATTTTTAGGTGAGAAAACAGAATCAAATAGGGTTAAGATACTTGCTCAGGATCACAAAACTAATGTCTGAAGCTAAATTTAAGTTCTGATTTTATTGACACCAAGACCAGGAATCTATGCACCAAGTCACTTAACTGCACTGTTGTGCCACTTGAACCAATTTAAGTAATCAAAAAAAGTGATTTACTAGTCAAAACTATGGGAATGCTCTAATAATTGACAAAATTATCTTTTTTGTCATCTTTCTAAATGTGTCTGGTATGTGGTAGAACTTTAGAGATGTTTTAATTTGCATTTCTCTATAATAGATTTGGAGCATTTTGAAATATGGCTGGAGATAGTTTGTGCTTTTTCCCTTTAATTAAGTTAAAGTATGACTTATTCTTTTATATTTTAAACAATAAGTTTTATATTTTGAAATATATATATTATATATAGATATATATATATCTATATATATATATATATATATATCTATATATATACATTTTTAGAGAAAATTACTGCATTCTCCATTATTGTTGTCTTTCAAATTTTACTGCACCAATTTTGTTATGACAAAAGCTTTTTGATTTTCAATCATTAAAATAGTTAATTTTATCTTCTTTGATAATTCTAGCCCTTGTTTGATACCAAACTCTTCCCCATCTCCAGTTTAATGATATTTACTTCCTTGTTCTATAATTTTTCTTTTATATGGTTTATATATGTTATATATTAATTTGGAGCTTATTGATACATATTGTGAGAAGTAGTTATATAAACCTAATTTGTGGGGAGATTATGATTGATGATGATGATGATGATGATGATGATATTTCCTTCTTTCTCAAAGAAGATCATGACATCAGGGAGGTGATGCCATGACAAACTCATAAATTGGATTTGAGTGAGGGGCTGTTGTGCATCAACCTCACCTTCTCTCCAGAGCCCTCTGGGTCCAGTTGTAGATATGAATCAGGATGACTGAAGAAGGCCCCTGATGCAAGGCAATCAGGTTTAAATGACTTTCCCAACATTGCATTGTTAGAAAATGTCAAATGTCTTGAAGTTGGAACTTCTATCCTCCTGACTCCAAGACCACTGTGCCATCTAGCTTCCCTGTGGGGGATAATGGGGTGGAGAAATGTCTAGGGTCTCTCAAATTCCCTTAAAACAATATTAAATAATGGCTAAAATGAATTCTGGAGCAGCAGAAAAGGATGGGGTAAAATTTTCCAGCCCAATTTAACTTAGAAGGACTGAAGGAAAGGGTTGGTTAACTTAGGTAAGATTAAGGCACAGCACAGCATAAGCCATGTACAGTCAAGCCAGTGGAAATTCCTTAACCCTAAAACAAGTCAGCAACTAAGGCCCCATGGTCCCAAAACAGCTGTGAGATTTCTAGCCCACAGTTGAGAAGGCAAGTAGCAAAGCACTTGTGTATAAGTCACAAGGCCTGGATGTCCTGGTAAACATGTCAGTACCAGAGACATAGACACAGCAGACCAGTGGTTTGAACAAGAGTACCAGACCCCCTTAAAACAAACAAACAAAAATTCTAGCAATAGAAAGTTAATATGATGGTAGGAAAGTTTAAAAAAGAGAGAGAGAAAGAAAAGCATAATGTAAAAACATCTACAATGTGAAATCTTAAAGAGAAAGAAGAATTGGTCTCAGATTCCCTAAAACTTTCTTGAAGACTTCAAAAAGGACTTTAAAAATAAAATGAGTGAGATAAGAAAAAAATTGGAAAAAAATGAAAGGTATGCAAGAAAAATTTGAGGAAAGAACCAACAGTTTGAAGCACCAAAAATAGGGAAATTTCAAACTTCCCTAGAGAAAAAAGCAGAGGTGAACTGAAAATTTGTTCTTAAAATATAATACTCGAGGGAAGGATAATAAGTAAATAGGAGAGGGAAATAAAAGGAAGTTAAAAAGGTTAAATTATTTGCATGCTTACCTGAGAAGGTGATACATGTAACTCTTAAGAACTTTCTCATTATTAGGACAGTTAGAAGGAATGCATACATATATGTAAAGAGAAAGAGAAAGACAGAAACAAGTAGAGACAGAGGGACAAAGAAATAACAAAAGTAAGTCGAAAGTGAGCGATGATATAAAGAAATAAAATTAAATTAAGATATTAGAGAGAAAGAGAGAGGTAGAATGAGATAAATTATCTCATGCAAAAGATTCAAGAGGTGGCGCAATGGATAGAGGACTCCCTGGAGTAAGGAGGACCTGAGTTCAAATCTAGCCTCAGAGGCTTGATAGCTGTGTGACTTTAGGCAAGTTGCTTAATCTCATTGCCTTGAAAAAAATGAATAAACTTTAAAAAAAAGTGGCAAGAGACAATAGAAGGGCATAATGATGGAAATAAATTGTAGAGAGTGAACTTTACTCTCATCAAAACTGGCTGATGGGAATAACATACACACTCAGTTTGGACAGAATTCTCTCTTACTCCATGTGAAGGTAGAAGGGAAATTAGAAAAAAGAATGGGATGTTGGTAAAAGAATGGGAAGTTTGGGGAGGGGAGGTCAGAAGCAAAATGCTTTTGAGAAAGGAAAGGGTAATAAGAGAGAGAGAATAGAATAATTGGGGGTAACTAGGATGCAGGGCAATATGGTTGGTGATCATAATTATGAAAAAATTTTTTAACAGTTTTCTCTTGTAAAGGCCTCATTTCTCAGATAGAGAACTGAATCAGATTTATATTAAAAAATAAACTAAGGCATTCCCCATTTTATAAATGGACAAAAGATTTGAATTGGCAGTTCTCCAAAAAGGTAATCAAAGATATCTATAATCACATTAAAAAAAATCCTCTAAATAACTATTGATTAGAGAAATGCAAATTAAGTCAGTTTTATCAACTCACAGGTATTAGATTGACTTATTAGAAAGAAAAACAAAATGACAAATTTTGGTGGGTATGTGGGAAAATTGAGATACTAATACACTACTGATGGAGTTGTGAATTGATCTAAGTATTCTGGAGAACAATTTGGAACTATGCCTAAAAGGACTATAAACTTGTCCATATCCTTTGACCCAGTAAAAGCCTTATTAGGTTTATATCCCAAAAATATTTTTGAAAAAGAGAAAGGACCTGTATGTTAAAAAATATTATAAAAGCTTTTTTTTATTGGTGACAAAGAATTGGAAATTGAAGGGGTGTCCATTAGTTGGGGAATGGCTTTACAAGTTGTGGGATGTGATGTAATAGAATATGCTGTGCTACAAGGCATGACAAACAGTCTGATTTCAGAAAATAAGGAAACTAAAAATACTTATCTGAACTGATACTAAGTCAAGTGAGCAGAAAAAGGAGAACATATAACAATACTGTATGGTGATGAAATGCTATGAATGATTTAGCTATTCTCAGCAATATAATGATTCAGGCAAGTTCCAAAGGACTCATGATGAAAAATGCTATCCATTTTGAGAGAAAGAACTGAGAGAATATGAATGCAAAATGAAGCATACTATTTTTAACATTTTTTGTGTGACCCTTTTTTTCACAAAATGACTAATATGGTAATATGCTTTCATGATTGAACATATATAATATATATAAAATTATTCAGAGAGAGAGAAGGTGAGACAGGGGAAGCATTATTTTTACATGTAATTCAGGAAAATAAAATATTATTTAAGCCTAAATTGTGACAAACTTTTTCATTTTTCCCATGTAGTTTTTGCCAAATGGTTATATCTTTTCTCAGTGGTTGAGATCTTTGTGTATACATTTGCTCCTATGAAACTAATCTCTTCCACTCATTGACATATCTAATCTTTTTCTTAATCAGTGTAGTGATTATTAAATTTTAATATATTTATTAGATAATTTGCCTATGGAATCCTTTCCTTACCACCTTTTCCATTATTTCTCTTGAGATTCATCACATTTTATTTTTTCACATGAATATTGCTGCTTCTCCCATGTCTAAGTTATTCAGTAGTTTTATTGATAATTGTTTAGATATCTGAGCAAAGTTAACTTAATGTTATCATTTTTATCATATCTAATTATTTATATTTGTCACTATTTCTCTAAAGTGTTCTCTAGTTGCATTCATAATTTTTCCATATTAATCTTATCAGGTGGATTGTATTTATTTTTATAGCAGTTTTGAATGGAATTTAGTTTTTTTATTTCTCATTATTTTGTTGGTAATGTGTACACAAAGTCATTCTTTATATAGGTTTGTTGCTTCTGGGATTTTTGGGGTCACCCATTAAAGATAGAATTTGGGGTAACCAAGAAATCGAGGGTCATTGAAAAGGATAAAAGAATTCAGACACTCTGGGAATTTAAAACTACTCAGGATTTTATTATGAAATATAGCAAAGTAAACTGGCTAAAAAACTTTTCCTCTGGAAGGGTCAACAAGCACATTATGAAAGGATGAATTAGCAAAAGGCTAGTGTTGTTTAGTAAAAAGAGACTGAGACAGAGAGAGGAAGCTAGGTGGCATAGTGGATAAAGCACTGGCCTTGGAGTCAGGAGTACCTGGGTTCAAATCCAGTCTCAGACACTTAATAGTTACCTAGCTGTGTGGCCTTGGGTAAGCCACTTAACCCCATTGCCTTGCAAAATCCTAAAAAAAACAAAAGGGGGGGGCGGCTAGGTGCGCAGTGGATAGAGCACCAGCCCTGGAGTCAGGAGGACAAAGAAAGTCAGAGAGAGCTGACTGGGCCATAGAGAACCAGCCCAGGGCACAGGTCCAGCTCAGGTTTTATAGCCTTGCCTCTTATCTGCGTACTGAGGGCAAATGGGGAAATCTCTCCCTCCTTATATTACCAGAATCAGGTAGGGGGTTGAAAACTGGGGATTGGAAATAAAGAGACAAGCTACAAATTCTACATTAAACAATGAAACAATAGGAGTCAATTTACATCTAAATAGCAAAGACCCTCCACCCATTTAAGAAGATTTAACAGCATTTAAGACATTTAAGATTACAGAATTTGACTATAAATTTTTATATTCATAATTCTCTACATTAGATTTATTTTGTAAGCTACAACTTTTCAGAACTTATTTTAATAATTTTTGGGTTCACTTAGTGAATCATATTAGTATTTCCAATAAGCAATAATTTTATTTCCTCTTCATCTATTTCTATTTTTCTCATGCCTTTTTATTATCTGATTGTTATGAATATTATTTATAAAAATATATTAACTTCAATGGTGATAATTGGCATTGTTCCTTTATCCCAGTCTTACTGGAAAGATCACCGTTGTTACTCAGTTATTATTCTGAGTATTATTACATATATATTATTATATATCAGGTATTATTCTGATTCTCCTATTCTGATTCTCCATGACCTCTTTTAAGGGTCTGATTGGCAAAGATTTTTGAGTGATTCGCCATTTCCTTCTCCAGCTCATTTTACAGAGAAAAACTGAACCAAACAGTGATAAATGTCTTGCTCAAGATCACATAGCTTGAAAGTATTGAGTCTTCCTGACTCCAGTCCTGGTACTCTATACACATCAATACTTAATTGTACCAAGAAAAACTTCTAGCATTTTCTATTATATAAAATGTTGGCTCTTCCTTTTAGTTGTATACTATTTACTACTATTTATCACATCAAGAAAAGCTCCATTTATTTCTGTGTTTTTTTTTTAATGTTTATCACAATAATGGATTCTTACTGTGAACTTCTGTATCTTCCCAGACCAGAGTTCCAGGTGGTCTTGTTTCCCTCTGGTATTTCTCCTCCAAAGTCCTACAGAATCCATCAAATTCTCCTGGGATGATCTCTGTGCACTGGGCAGAATTCTTTTGTTTCCTTGATCAAGGAACTGAGTATTCCTAGTTTAAACATCAAGAAACTATTTGTTTCAAAAATTAAATTTTGTAGGATCTTTTTGTTTCCATTTTAGCAAGCAGTTTGGATCATATGTACATTAATTGTTCTTTTAATGTTTTATAGAATTCACTTGTAAATCCATCTGTTCCTGTTTTTACCCCACTCTTTGGAAGTTAATTTATGACTTATTCAATTTCTTTTTCTGGAATTGCATTATTAAATTTCCCTAATTCTTGTTCTAGTCTGAGTATTTTATATTTTTGCAAATATCCAGACAGTTTATTCATTATTTTTGTGACATATAATTGAGTAACATAATTCCTTAACTTTGTATCTAATTCTTCATTTATCTATTTTCTATTTTTAATAAATTTTTTGACTGTAGCAAATTGTACTCCCTTTCTCTTTGTCTTTCTCTTTCCTCATCTCTTTTCCTCACCCCCTCTCTTCATCTCTGTGTCTCTATCTCTCATCAGAGGGAAGACCTATATAACCAAAGCCAGACATGAATCAATTTGGAAACATCATGTCCTTCAAAACAGTGATGATTTTGTTTCTTCTATGAGTATATGGAAAGAAGGAAAGAGGGAAGGAAGTATATGTAAAGAAGGAAGAAATTAAAGAAGGAAGGAAGGAAATAGGCATTTGTTGCAAAATACTCTAAGTACTTTACAAATATTATCTCTTGATCCTCACAACAATCCTGAAAGATAAGATGCATTATCCAGTGATAGGATGAATATTTGTCAGTCACTTAAAGTCTGAACTTACTCTCCCCAGTAGGGAAAGTGACAAAATGGAATTTCCTTGATTCTGTTGTGCATGTTGACACTGTTGTTTTTAATAATTTCTCTGTAAAAACATCCCTTAGTAGAGGTTATTTGGTGTTAATCACTAATTGATTATTTAGAGAATATATCACAGATTAGATGATATTGAGATTTTAACCAAGCAATTAATATTCAGGCAATTACACAGGATAGGGATTAAAGCAGGTACTGTTAGAGGAACAGTACAGAACTTCAGAAGAATTCCCTACCTCCTGTTGGGAAATTTGGAACAGTGGCATTTCTTTGGGAACCTAACCTGTTTGTATTAATAAGATTTAGGAGAATAGCTGCATATTTTCCCAAAGAGAATAACAAAAATGAAAATAAATTAAATAACATAGAGGGAGATTTAGACTGCAGCTATGGAATCACGTTAGTTTGAAATGTTAAATGATCATTCATAAATATTTGTGGAGTAATTCTCTTTTCAGTTATTTCAAGATATCATGCATTTTAAATGAATCTTGTGCTATTAATTATAAACAGGAATGACTACCTCCTATCATTGGGTGCTTTTGAAACTATATCTGAATGAAGACATCTTAAAAGAGCTGATTAAGAAAATTTCAGAATTTGTATTGGTTTCATTTGCATTCTACTGAATTTCAGTGCTATCAGGCTGGTATATTGTTAAAATCAGGTATAACTTTTTATTAAAAATGTATTTTTTTCCAGAATTTGGACTATGGAGAACCCCAGAGAAAATAATTTTCCTTACAAAACATCAAACTCATAAAAGGTATTTATCCAGTGTGTATTGAAGTCAATTTAAAAGTACTAGTTCTAAAATAATCATTGTTCATTCACTTATAGTTAAAAATAATCAGAGTTGATTTTGGAAAAGTCTCACTACGAAATTATTGAAAAATACTGAACATATATTTGTCTAAATCAAGCAGTCAAAGTTCTTGAAATATTTATTATGTACTCATAGAATCAGGAAATAGCAGAATTGTTAAGAATGCTAGAAATACTTGAGTCCAACATCTTCGTTTTATAGATGAGTAAACTGAGGTTCACTAGAAGAGGAGAAATAACTTGCCAAAATCTTATGGTTACATCATGGCAGAGAAGTTACAAAAATATAGATAGCACATGTCACAGGTAGAATTTGAACTGAGGTCCTCTTGAATCCTCTGTTTTCTTGGTCAGACTACCTCTCAAATAGCAAATAGTTTAATTTTATTTGATGATTTTTTTTTGTTAAAAAAGGAAAAGTGCAGCGAAACTAAGTGGTGCAATGGTTAAACACTGACTCCCTGGAGTCAGGAGGACCTGAGTTCAAATGTGACCTCAGACACTTAATACTTATTTAGCTGTGTGATCTTGGACAAATCACTTAATCCCATTGCCTTGCCAAAAAAATAAAAAATAAAAAAGCAAAGAAAAGTGAAAGATATTTGCCACTATCTGACAACATTCAAGAAGATTATGAAAAATTACTTTAATGAGTTAGAAAAAATTGTAAGTAAATTCATATGGAGAAATAAAAAGTCAAGAACTGCTAGGAGAACATCACCAAAAACCAATTAGATGATTTTGATTACATTAAATTAAAAGCTTTTGCACAGATAAAACCAATGTAACTAAGATCAAAAGAAATGTAGTAAATTGGGAAACAATCTTTACAACTAATGATTCTGACAAAGGACTCATTTCGAAAATATACAGAGAACTGAGTCATATTTTTATTTTTATTTTTTAATTTAAATTTATTTTTATTAAAGATATTATTTGAGTTTTACATTTTTCCCCCAATCTTGCTCCCCCCCCCACATAAAGCACTCTGTCTGTCTTTACTTTGTTTCCATGTTGTACCTTGATCCAAATTGGGTGTGATGAGAGAGAAATCTTATCCTTAAAGAGAAGAGAAGTCTAAGAGGTAACAAGATCAGACAATAAGCTATCTGTCTTTTTTTCTAAATTAAAGGGAATAGTCCTTGCACTTTGTTCAAACTCCACAGTTCCTTATCTGGATACAGATGGTACTCTTCTTTGCAGACAGTCCAAAATTGTTCCCGATTGTTGCACTGATGGATGAGCGAGTCCTTCAAGGTTGAACATCACTCCCATGTAGCTATTAGGGTGTACAGTGTTTTTCTGGTTCTGCTCATCTCACTCAGCATCAGTTCATGCAAATCCCTCCAGGTTTCCCTGAAATCCCGTCCCTCCTGGGTCATATTTTTAAAACAAAAAGCCATTACCCAATTGACAAATGGTCAAAGGATATGCAAAGGCAATTTACAGATGAGGAGATCAAAGTAATCCATAGCCATAT
>NC_133660.1:76543059-76612886 GCF_037893015.1 Macrotis lagotis
TTCCTTCCTCACCCCCCCCCACTAAAATATGAAGGAAAACATACTCAACTGAGTGAATGTGTTATCGCTTTAAGCACAATTTGGGGAGATTAAGATTCAAGTAGTTCTCACCCTCTCCTTTCTTTCCCTTTGCTGCAATAGTCCTTTTTCAATTTTGTAATATGCCCCTCCCCTTCCTCCCATCTCATTTCACTCCTCCCATTTTTAATGACATTTTTTTTTTTTGCATCATTCCATCAGATTCAACTTATATCTCTACTTTCAGCCTAAGTAAACTTTCTCTAAATAGAGTTATTATTTTCAAGAGTTATGAGAATCTTCTTCTCCAATGGGAAATGTAACAAGTTTACTCTTATTGAATAGCAGTCTTTTTCTTTTCTTCTGATTACCTTTTCATTTATTTCTTGAGTCTCCTGTTTAAAGATCACATTTTCTGTTCAGCTCTGGTCTTTTCGTCAGGAAAGTTCAGAAGTCACAATTTCATTAAATGTCCATCTTTTCTTCTAGGTAGTTTGCTGAGTAGCTGATATTTGGTTGTAATTCAAACTCCCTTCCCCTCCAGAGTATCATATTCCAGGACTTTTGAAACTTTCACATTGTTGCTATCAGGTTCTATGTAATCCTGACTGTGCCTCCTCACTATTTGCATGGCTTCCTTCTTGCTTGCAGGATTTTCTTCTTGGTCTGATAATTCTGGAGTCTGGGTATAACCTTTCTTGAAAATTTTATTTTGGAATTCCTTTCAGTAGGTGATTAGTGGATATTTTTGATGACTATTTTGATCTCTGATTTCAGGTTGTCAAGGAAGTTCTTAGAGATTTCCTGAAGAATGGTACCCAGGCTCTACTTTTTGGTCATGGCTTTCAAGTAGTTCAGTTATTAAATTATCTCTACTGGATCTATTTTTCTGGTCAATTGCTTAATTAATGAGGCATTTTACGTTTTATTCTATATATTTTTCATTTTTTGTTTTTTGTTTAACAGATTTTTGGTTTTACATGAAATCATTAGCTTCCATTAATCCTATCCTATTTCTCAGAGACTTTTTCCCCCTTAGTTTGTTTTTGCATCTTCTTTTCCATTTGATCAATTCTATTTTTAAAAGTAATGTTCTTGGGACTACTAGGTGGCACAGTAGAGAGAACCCTGGCCCTGGAATCAGGAGGTCCTGAGTTCAAGTCCTGTCTCAGACACATAATAATTACTTAGCTGTGTGACCTTGGGCAAGTCACTTAACCCTGATGCCTTAAAGAAACCTTTAAAAAAAGTAATAGTCTTTTTTCTAATCGTCCAATAGAATTTGAAAGTATTTGTTTTCTTGTCACCTTTTTATTGCAAGATTAAAATCCTTTCTGAACTCTTCTAATAAGTCTTTCTGGATAGGAGACCAATTCATATCCTTCTCCATAGCTTCACATGTAGGTTCCCTTCTGCTCTCCTTTTCTGAACTCGTATCCTTATCTCCAAGATAACTTTCAATAGATCCTGCTTTTGTCTGACTTTTATTATTCATTTTGAGATTGATTATCTATCCCAAGGGTCTTATGTTGGGGCAGGGTCTTGCTCTTGCAATTTACATATTGAGAATTCTAGAGTCTTACTAGCTAACTTGTCAATATTAGGAGCTCTAGGGAATTTTTCAGTGAACTGACTAGTAAGGAATGCCTGAAATCTTCTCTTTCTGGAACATCTGTGCTTGGGATAGCAGCCACCCCTTTCTTGGTCACTGGAGATGTGGGATCACCTAAGGCTAGCTCCTGACTGTCCATAGGCAGTCTAGTCACTGAGCCAGGCCCATCAAGCTAGAAATGCCAGGGAATCTCTCTTTGGATGGACTTTCTGATTTGGAGATGTCAGGTGCCCTGGGCTTTTGGTAAAGGTGGGAACACCTGGACCATCTCTAGGCTGCTTCAAATGCTAGGTTATCCTCCTGGCTTGTAATTCCAGATGCTCATTGTTAGGGTTAGACATTCATAACAGACCTGTGGTCTGAATTGGGGTCCTGTGGATCCTGATGGAACTTTCCCGGATTGCTGGAATAGCTCAATGCACAGCTGAATTAGAGCTGCCAAAATACCTACTCCAATAAATGAGGATCTCATGTGAGTCCCCCAGTTCACCCCATCATTCATACTCTGGGATTCTTTTCTCTTCTGTTGGTATACCCATGTTCCCCTGTAACAGAAGTTGCTGGGAGACATTTCACTTTGAGCTTTGGTGAATTCTATTACTCCAAAATTTGTTAAGAGGTCTGATTAATGTTGATTCTGAGGGAAAGCCAGAAGAACTTAAGAGAAATTTTGGTTTCTCTCTACCATTTTGAACCAAAGTATCCAGAACAATTTTAACATTATTTTTCTTCGTATTTGAGTTCCAAATTCCCTCTCTCCCTCCCCTTCCCCCATTTAGAAAATAAGCAATTTAACATAGCTTATATATGTGCAGAAGTGAAAAGCACATTTCCATGTAAGTCATGTTGTGAAAGAAAACATAGACAAAAACTCCAAGAAAATGAAGAAAGTAAAGAAATATATCTGCATTTAAACTCCATCAGTTCTTTTGCTGGTGATGGATAGTACCTCTCATCATAGATCCTTCAGAATTTTCTTGAATCATTGAATTGCTGGGAATAACTAAATTATTCACAGTAGATCATCTTACAATGTTTTTTTCCCTATGTACAATGTTGTCCTGCTTCTTCTCATTTCACTTTGCATCAGTTCATATTGTCTTTCTACCTTTTGTCTTTTTTCTAATTACATGCAAAGATATTTTTCAACATTCGTCATTTTACAAGCTTTTGAGTTCTACTTTTTTCTTTTCTATTCTTTTCTTTTTATGTATTAATGAACAATTTTATTCTTCACTTAGAAACTACTAAGGATCTGAGTTTGTTGGGGTTGCATCACAATTATATGGCTCTACACAGCAATACTAGGGATGTTGGTGAGAACAGGTCAATCTAGCCCAGTCACAGGATGATCAGGTCTTTCAACAGAGGACTAAATAATCAGGTACAGTCTCTGATATGGCAGTTCTAACAAAGCATTGGCAACATGCAGAAAACTGTCCTACTCTTTGGTGCTGCTCATTCTTTGGACAGGGAATTCTACAGAAGTGACAGGTATCTGCTTGTTCTAAGCTCTCCTGGCCATGGAGCTTGCTTGGCTTGAGGGTTTCTGAAGGTTCGTTCAGCATATTTAGCATTGTTGCCTACCTTTTCCTCAATTCTGAGAAATTTGTTATACTTGACCAGATGCTTAGATTAACAAGGGTACAAATCTTGATCTTCCCAATGCAGAGACCAATCATCAGGTCTGTGATGAAAGTATCTTCAGTCTTTCCAAAATGATGGGAAATGATTGTTCCCCATCCATTTGACTGGGTCAGTTTGCATGCTCTGAGACATTCACTGACAGAGCCAATCTGATTCACTTTGAGTAGAAAACAGTCATATACTTTCTCACACATAGCCTTTTCAATGTCCTTAGAATTGCTCACTGTGAGATTATTCCCTACTACCTGGATGCAATCAAGCTATCCAATCCTCCTGGTCAAATTGCAATACATATCATTAGATAATTCTTGAGGAAGCTCTTGTAGAAGTCCCCATGCTCAGCAGGGGAGGTGTTTCTGTTGGGATCATCAGGAGTCTATATGTTCAAGTAAAATTTCCCAAATGAGAAGAATTTGAGGCAGCAGCATTCATGCCAATTATGATTTTGTTAATAGTCATTCTTCAGAAGTTCCAGAGTTTCTTTATTCTCAGGGATATTAGGTGCAAAAGCACATTCATCCCCTATATTGGTGCCATCCTATCCATAGTTTTGTTTTAATCATATTCTTCAGGTTATAGAAGACCTCAGGTCCAATGTTCATGGACTCCTCGAAATTTGCTACTCCAACAAAGAAGATTTTTGGGACTACCAGGATGACTTCTTTATTGTCTACAATATGGCAGAACTAGGAGGCACCTTTCTCAGCAGTTCCTGTCTTACAAACAGTTACAGACACACCAAATATGGCATTTATACCAAATCTGGATGTATTTTTCAGTGTCATCTATTTCTATCATCAATTTGTCAATCTTCTCCTGCTCTATAACATTAAGGTTCTTCCTAACCAGGATTACAGTATTAAATTTATTGATATGTTCAACCATTTTTGAGACACCTTTCCCCATTCAGTGGGTCTCAGAGCTCCAGGGCTACATGGATACCAATTGAAACACTAGTAGACACTAAAGCACTACAATTCAGTGGATTTTCCAAGAGAATCAAAGAACCCTCTTGACTGAATTTTCTAAATTGACATGTTCATTTTCTAGATGGGGCTTCCTCTACTGAGCTAAGAGAGCAGAAGCAGAGTCTGAGTTCCAGAGTTTTCTTCCACCTTTCCTTCTCTTCCCTGGGAAGTGAATAATCTGATATAGATTATAAATGTACAATTGTGTTTAACATATTTCTATATTAGGCAAGTTGTGAAAGAAGAATTAGAACTAAGGGGAAGAAAATATCATGAGAGAGAAAAAAATATAAAAATTCCCTCCATTCTATTTTCTTCCTATTTGTACTTTTCTTTCTTCTTTCCATTTATCCTTCCTCATCTTTACTTTGCTTTTGATTGCTGACTGTCTCATGCTGTCCTTTTATCTTTTCCCTCTTACTTCATTGTAAGGTAGGATAAATTCCAAAACCCAATTGTATTCTCACTTTGAGCCAACTCTGTTGAGCATAAGGTTTCAGTGATTACATTCTCCCATTTTTCCCTCTGCTATAATAGATCCATTGTATTACTTCATGTATTAATTATCCCCTAATGCCTCTATCTTCATCACCGGGCATTATCCTTTTTTATACCTTAATTGTTTTAAAACTGTCTTGTACCCCCAAACCATGTCAAAAATATTCCTTTCAACTATCCTGATAGAAATGTGATTCTCAAGAGCCATAGACATCATTGTCATCACGATCAATTGTGCTCAAACCCTTTGTTTATTCTCATGAGCTAAAAATACCATAACTTCTTGATCAATTTATATGCATATTCTGTGACTGATTATATTTTTTACAACTTTTCTAAGGGAAAATGACAGGTATTGGCTTCCCATTTATACAAATGTTTTTTTCTTTCCTTTTATCTTTTTACATATCACTAGAGTATTATATATGAAAGACAAATTTTTTCTTCAGTTTTGTTCTTCACATCAGGTAAGATTGAAAGGCCTCTATTTCATTGAAATCCATTTTTTTCTTCTGAAAGACTATGCTGAATTTTACAAACTAGTTGATTCTTGGTTGTAATCCAAGCTTCTTTGCCATCCAGAAAAATCATATTCCAGTCCTCAAATTTTTTTTAATGTTGAAACTGATAAATCCTTTCCAATCCTGACTGTGACTCCCTGGTATTTAAAGTACTTCTTTCTTTCAGCTTGCAGACAGAATATTTTCTCCTTTAGCTGAAAATTCTGAAATTTGACTACAATATTCCTTAGAGTTTTTATTTTGGGTTCTCTTTCTATGAATGATCAATGGATTCTTTCAAGGATTATTGTATCTTTTTGTTCTAGGACATTTTGGCAATTTTCCATGATAATTTCCTGCATGATATTTTTCAGGTGTTTTTTTTTTTTTCTGGAGATGTTTTTCTAGTAGACTCATAATTCATAAATTCTTTCTCCTGAAGTAGAAGGGGCATTATATTAGTCCAGGGATTTCATACCTTAGATATTTACTTATTGCTATACTAATGTTGCTTTAATACCCATGGGGTCCCTCATGTCTGGTATTGTGCTGAGGGAGTGGGGTGATCATAGTTGGTGTTGGTAGAGTCTCTAGGAGTCTAGAATCTTACCTCTTAAGGAGCTGGGGTCTTGTGTCTAGTATGAGAAGATGTCAGTTGGGTGTTTCTGAGTTTTTCCAGGGCTACATACAAGTACATGACAGGGCCATTTCTTGAGGATGTCTTTTGTCCATATATATATACTGAATCATGTGAGTCTGGCCATTGTATGTTACCTGTTTCCCTGGGTCTGTGCTGAAACTTGTGGCTTTTCATGGAACTCCAGTCTTCAGGTTCTGCTGGCTATGCTGTGGCATGTGAGAGGGTTATTGTTGGCATTTTCTTCCTCTACTTCAATGGGGCTCATGATCATCTGTTAGTTTCCTGAGGTGGGGCTTGCTGCTTGCTAACTTGATGGGATATTTCCTATTCTGCCCTGCAGAATACTGCACTCAGTACCTGAATGAGATATGTCTTTCTTACCAATCTTCCAAGTTTCTTGGTATAAAAAATTGTTTCAATCCCTATTTTTTCTAGATCTGCTATAATAGGATTAATTTGAGGGGCTCTATAATATGGTTGTTTGGAGATGAATATGGGAGAGCTACAATTTACTTTTTACTTCACCATCTTGAATTCCAGAAGTTTTAATCTGCACTTTCCTTCTGATAAAGTTTAACACTGTCTTGATGAGTTGCTCTACTAGTAAATCATTCACTGTTTAGCAGCTTCTGATTTTCCCCTATCATTTTCCTTCAACCAATGTTGAAATTTGTGTGTGTTCTAGTCCAGATAAACAAAAGTGAGCTGACTCCAAGTCTCTGTAAGCTGCCCACTCCTCCTTTTGCTAATTGTGTACTGATTCAATTTTCTCTCCAGGTTCTACTCCATTGACTTTGAGTATTCTGACCATTGGCAGGTACTTTTGTTGAATAGAAAGGATAAGTCTATGATTGGTTTAACACTCTGTGCCACACGTTACCTTCATAATTCTCACACCTTATTTGTCTCTTCCTCTTTCAATTATGTAGTCTATTAAATTCCAGGACTTGCTGTGAGGGTATATGATGTTTTGTTGTGGTTAAGTAAGCAAAAGACAGTTTTGGTGATAAGGTCATGAGATGCCTGTCTTTAACTGACTGTTACGAACTCCATTCCTCCAGGGACTTCATGTCATGTTTCATAGTCTGAGTCTATTCTCTCAGTAAAATTATACAGAATTACAAATTTGTTCATTTTCAGAACACTGCTGATAAGGGTCCCCGGGTCCTCACAGAATTTTTATTTGACCTCATTAGAATTTGTTATGTTGAGAACATATGCACTGATGATTGCACATGGAATTTTCCTGATTGTGATAATTTCATTGCCATGAGTTTGTTGCTCACTCCTTTTAGAAGATAGGCAAACTTGGGGCGGCTAGGTGGCGCAGTGGATAGAGCATTGGCCTTGGAGTCAGGAGTACCTGAGTTCAAATCTGGCCTCAGACAATAATTACCTAGCTGTGTGGCCTTGGGCAAGCCACTTAACCCCATTTGCCTTGCA
Organism: Macrotis lagotis; assembly: GCF_037893015.1. Taxonomy (NCBI): domain Eukaryota; kingdom Metazoa; phylum Chordata; class Mammalia; order Peramelemorphia; family Peramelidae; genus Macrotis; species Macrotis lagotis. The sequence continues at coordinate 76,550,386 of NC_133660.1, forward strand.
AAAATGTAAAAAAATAAGATAGGCAAACTTGCTGACTAGATTAGATTTAATTTTGAAACTATGTCCAAGTCATTGTACTCATCATTGGAGTCATAATTCAAGAAAAAAAATGCATGCAGTCCTAAATTTTCATTTTTTCTATTTGGATGTGTTACCTACTGAGTTCTCTCAAAATAGAAGCTTGTCTCTCAGGTCTACAGGATATTTTTGATGCCCATAAGTCTGCACACAGTCTGTGTAACAATGGTGAATAGATCATCTTTGCAAGTAAGTAAGGTGGAATTTGAATTCAGGTCATCTGGCTACCAGGTTCCACTTTCTATCCATTTTTCTACCAACTTCCTCTATTAGATGAAATCATAAAGCAAATATATATCTTACATATTTGATCTTTTATTTTAATTTATTTTTAAACAATTTCAGATCTCCTGATTAAATTTTTACCCATTTATTTAATTTCATTTGCAGAAAAAATATGAGAACACCTAGTAATATTAACAATAACAATAAAACAGCAATGATATTCTATTTATATCCTTGAAGGCATAGCAAATATGAGATAAAGTATATATATATATATATATATATATATATATATATATATATATATACATATATTAGATTTTTGCAAGGCAATGGGGTTAAGTGTCTTGCCCAACATCACACAGTTAGGTAATTTTTAAGTGTCTGATGCCGGATTTGAGCTCAGGTACTCCTGACTCCAGGGACGGCGCTCTATCCACCTAGCCACCCCTAAAGTCAATATATTTAGACCAGAACTTTCGTCTTTTATGTGAAACAGTGACTACGTAAAGAGACAAAAAAACTAGGTGCTAATCTATACCACTCATTAATTTATTCAAATTGATCACAATAAAGTAAAATTGTTAAAGGTAGTGCTATTTTCCCCATCTTTCCAGTGACTGCAGAGACAATTAGAAATATCCTTCTTTGTGACTGATCAGAGCAAATTTTGTGTGGACTATGTTGCTTAGTCAGTGACAAGAATTCAAATTATCTTTCTGAAAAAGAATTACTTGGGGGGCAGCTAGGTGTTGCAGTGGATAGGGCACTGGTCCTGGAGTCAGGAGTACCTGAGCTCAAATATGGCCTCAGACACTTAATAATTACCTAGCTGTGTGCCCTTGGGCAAGCCACTTAACCCCATTTGCCTTGCAAAAAACCTAAAAAAATAAAGAATTACTTGGAACAGACTAGAGCTTTCCCTTACCCTCAAATGCACCCCTATTTTAAAAGCAGACCACATATCTTTAACAGAAGTTATCACTATGTAAGTTCTCTATTTCAAATTTTTGATAACTCCAGTTTTGTTTTGCAATAAAGACCTCCTCTATGGTTTTATTATTTCACTTATGAACTGTATGTTTGGGAACCCCCCCACACACACACATAATGCCCTCTCTCCTCTTCAGAACTGGTTCAAAGGCTTCCAGTCTCCTGAGACTGAATTGGGGTCCAGGACATGCTGGCCTCTACCCCTCTGGGGCACAGGGCTTGCTCCCAGAAGGCCAAGGTCTCCCAGCCTTGCTGCTCATGCTCCATCACTCAAAAAGGCTCCTCTGTGGGGGGACTCTGGAGAAGGAGGAACCTTTCTGAAAGGAGTGATAAAGTCACTCTCAAATCTTTAAAATCTCTTTAAAAAAAATCTTCATTTGCACATCTTGCCACCTAGACCAGGACTCTTTCCTCAAATAGCTCCTGGGTCTAGGCTAGTTTTGAGTTATGTGTGGTCAATGATAAAAGAATTCCTGACTCTTCAGAGGTGCAGCCTCAGAGGTGAAGTGTCTGGTCCTCAATTGCTAAACCTCCACCTTCAAAGACCCTGCCATCCTTCCCTCTAAAAACCAAGAGAAGATTCATCCTGAGGTTCAGTCTTCCCTGGAGTTCTAATTCAGTTGCATGGTAGCATTTTAGGAAGGCTAACTTCATAATGGCTTCGTGTACACTCTACCAAAACTGCTGATAAATTCATTAATTTAGAGGTAGAAATCAACTCTAAAAGCTACTTGACAGCCATGATACATATGAAGAAAAGAATCTGATTACGTTTCTTTTCTTCCCTTTGAAGGGGCATTAAATGCACCCACATAGCCAGAGATGAATAGAGACAATATGTGAAAAAAAAATTCCTAAGTCAACTATTACCAGTCACTTGCCTTCCATTTTAATACTTGACCTATCTCTGATACTTTTATCTTTTTTGTAGGTGATTGTTAATTAAATTATTAATCCAACATGAAAGACAACATAATATAGTGGATTGAGAGCTTTCCTTATAGCAGGAAGACTAATTATGCCTCTTCCACATGCCAGTTCTTTCACTCTGGGCAGGTCACAGTGGCTCAGAAAACTTGAAGGTTGTAATCTGTAAAGAAGGGGTAGAGAAAGTTCCTCTCTGGGAGCTTTTAATATTGCTGAAATCACAGATCTAGTTCTAAAAAGACAAAGGAAAAGAATATATATATATATATATATATATATATATATATATATATGTATGTATATATGTATATGTATATGTCAAATGAAATTTTCTACCAGAGTTTTACTGTTATACCTCACCATAGAATAAAGGAAAAACCTAGACACAATTCATGGAAGGTTAGAGTAAAACTGGAAGAAATCCCAATCATGTCTTCTAAACCCTTCATTTTTATAGATTAAAAATGAGGGATAGGTCAATTTACTCAACAGAGTAAGGAAACAAATCTTATTAAACCCATTCATTCTTTCCTCTTTTCCAGATGCCTGGAAGATATCACTTCCATAACCAGAAATGCTGTCCATGATCTCAAGATTACTCAAGTTCAGAGAATCTTAGCATGAGTTTCCTTCCAGGGTGATGATGGGAATATCTCTCAAAATGCATCTATCAACTTATAAACCATTTCAGTCAAAAATTTGTTCTATCACTGAACAAGAGTGACTGCTGAATAGTCAACAATATTAAAAAAATGATAATAATAGGTAGTATTTCTAAAATCTTTGAGAGTTTACAAAAACACTTTAAAAATATTAGCTCAATGTATCCTCACAACAATTCTGGGAGATAAATGCTGTCATTATCATAATTTTATGGAAAAAGAAACTGAGGTAGATAAAGATTAAATGAATAGTCCTGGGTCTTATGACAAGCAAGTGCCTGAGGACATGCAATCATAGTTTGGAGATATTGTGGGTTCTGTTTCATACTACAGTAATCAAAGTATCACAATAAGTTGTCAAAAGACTTTCTTTCCCTGTGTATATAAGTGTTTTATTTATACTTTATTGTAGTCTATTAAATATGCAAGAGTATAATATCTAAAATTGAATAATATAAGAAATAAAACACTTTATTGATGAAAAAAATGCAAACCCTCACCTGAACTTTCATTAAGTTAAAATCACCTTGTTGGTGGACCTTCTTGGCTCAATATTGATGACCACTGATAGATCAGGGTAGTAGTTGCTGAATTTGGGAAATGGCTGTGCAATTTAATAAAATAAGATAAAGAAGTTTTACACATCTGTTGAATCTTCCTTTCATTTGAACACAAAGTCAATTTTAGGTTTTTAACCAACCAAATTTCATTATTGTTTCACTCAGGCAATGGGGAGATATAAGTAGATAGAGAGATACTAGGAACCATCGGTGCATAAAGGAATCAGAACACATATAGTATTTATTGTTCAAGTTTTCAATCTTATATAGGTATTCCAAAATACTCACCAAAGGAATAATGAAGATAATTGATCACACATTCTTCTAAAAGATATAATAGTATTGCAAATGTTTGAAATATTATGAGAATTATCAAAATGTTACACGAAAATAAAATGTATATACTTGTCATTGAAAAAATGGTACGAGCCCCGCAGGCAGCACAACTATCTGGGGCCTGGGATGGGGCTGCAGCCCCCACTCCACCCCCCAACATTTCCCCGGCCCATGCAGGACTGCAGGACTGGACCATGGCAGAGAGGACAGTGGACATCCCCTCGCCCCCAAGGAGAACCTGCTGGGCTCTTGGGTGAAGTTACCCTTCAGCAGCAGTAACAATGGTCCCAGTGCGGCACCATCCTCAATTTCTCATGAGGGAGACACAGAAGAGATTCTTCTGGATGTCCAACAGGAATCGGGCCACAGCCACTCCAAGAGTTCTCAATGTGAAGCCCATCTCGGTCACAGATATTCCAAGATATTAACCGAACTTCTCAAATGGATATTCACCAGATTAGAGAAAAGTACAGTTCTCAGGCTGAAGAAGACTACATGGAAAGACAGAAAAGAAGTGAATGAAAAGCATCCTGAAGAAAAACTCGGACTTGATCTGAGGCTGGTCCAGCAAGTGTGAAAATGCATCCCCACCAAGGAATTTCTTTTTAAGCATCTGAAGGGTTCGGGCCACTCTCAGCAGGAGAAACATGAGCGTCACGAAAAAGGGGACATCTCGGCGGAATTTTTTTAAGGTTTTTCTACCATCCTTGCTGCTCTCTCGCTTCCTGGCCATCAGGGGAATCTACATTGGAAGGCGTCTCACTACCTCCACCAGCACCTTCTAGGGCAGTGGGACCGGGAACCTGGCCAAGCAGCAGGCCGCCGTTTCTGAGAATGCAGAATGGTGACCGCAGAAAGGTCGTGTGTCCGGTCGTGCGTCCAGGATGGCTCCTGCGACTTGTGTTCATTTGCTGTATAAATGTTGTGTTCCTAGTTCAGTAGAATGGGAGGATAGATAGCTGTCTTCATTCCCTGGGCACCAGCATGGGGAGCAGGTCAGACTGATTGGCCTCTCCTCCCTGTAGAGTTAGCCCCTCCAGTTCTCTGTCTCAAGGCTTTCTGGACTCCTGTGAAATCCCCAAACTTCCCAATTCCTCTAACCAGTGACTAACTGCTCCTTTGAACAAGTGAATCGTGTCATTTTTAATAGCATGATTATTTAGGGGCTTGTCCAACATCCTGAAGGTTTGTGGTCCCAGGAGAAGTCTCCCCTTCATTTTGATGGGTGGTCTTCCTGGACATATGGGAAAAGAGGAAGGAAGCCCTTCATTTCTGTCCCTTTTCCTTTATCTCCACCTATTTATCTAAAAAAGTCTTGTGAAGACCCCATAGGAGGAATATGGGTTCCTAGTACCACTTCCAAATCGTCTTTGGGAGGAACCAGTGTAGTAATCAGAACCAAGTTTCTCATTGTTCCTTCTGCCCTAACACAAAAAAAAAAAACAACCTTATCACTTCCAGCAAAAAATGGTAGCCAGTGAGCAAAAGGAAACCAAAAGAAATGTTCTATCCTAACTAAACCTTTCCAGAAGCCTTGGAGGGAAGGAAACTGTGTGACAATTCTGGCAGCTGATCTCTACCATGATCAAGAGCATGCAATGCTTCACTTTTTTCCATTTAGTTCAGTGAAGAATGCAAGAGGACTTTGGTTTTTTTTTTTGTCTGCTTGATACTAAGGGGTCTGACGAGTTCTTTGAAGCAAAATGCCCAGGGATTGATAAGGATTTAATGTGGAATCAGAGTTGCAAATGACATATATTTTTTGTTTTGCTGAAACTGATTGGATTTTGATTTTTTTTAAAATGTGTTGTATTTAATCTCTTTCCATCTAAAACATTTCCCTTGAAAAAGTATTCAATGTGGCAAATAATCACACTTACTTGATGATATTAGGATCTATTTAGACCCTAAATAACAGAATATAAATCTAGATTTAGCAATTGCAATAAAAAATTATTTAAACTGGTAGGTGGAGAAGAGGTAGAGAAAATGGGAGATATTTTAACATTTGATGATTACACTGGAAAGTCGGGTGGAGTAATGTCATGTTTAAAATATTATGTCTAAAATATTAGGCATTTAGATTTTTTTCCTCTAAGCCTGAGGTACAATTAAAGATTGTGACTAGAGCATAAAGGACACTCAATTGCTAAAGAAAAGTTTCAGTTTTATTATTTTTGTTTTTCTCCTGGTAGTCATACTTGTACTACATACAATAGTTCTACAGTATGTCTTTAGGTTATATGAAGGGTCTTTGGAGTCTCTACTAGGTTTTCAAAGTTTTTTCTCTTTCTGCCACCCAAAAGCAGGTTCTAAAATTGTACTCTGGGATCTTTTTTTACAAACTTCGTCACTAGTCACATAAACATATATTTAAGTATTTATTAATGGAAAGCAGTACAGCAGACTATCACTTAAAGAGCATGTGTTATGAGCAAAGACATGTTTTATGTATGTAACCAAAGGCAGTGAGGCAAAAATATGGTTGATGCTGGTGCAAAATAATATATTGAGAATATTAGCACTATATGTGAAACTCTCATTTAAGTCAGCATGTTAAAAAGCAGATTATGGTCACCATTATAGCATGGAATTTATTCCTTCTCTTCCCCTTTTCCCAAATACACACATAAACATTCCAATCATTCAATAGTTTTGAAAATATTAGAATTCATATAGAAAAATAAAAGAGAAACCCCAGCCTATCTTCAGTTTCAGTAATACCTCCCTGCAGATAATTAAAATCCCTGAAGAAAAATTATGACATGTCTGTCTTGTACCAATGCTCTTGTATCTTCCCATCAATGCTCCTTGACGCTTTATTGCAAAGCACCAATAAGATATTAAGACTATCCAGAGATGAGTCTGTCAGAATTAGGTATTTGAAGACTCTTCTCTATAGCCATCCATAAAGACCATTAAAAAATGTTAAATGCATTAACCTTGTTCTGATCTTGGGCACATGCCTACAAAGCCATTCACAGAGAGTGGTAATTGAAAGGTATGAATTTTTATATAGATTTAACTGTTCAAGTATTTGTCCTGAGGCAAAGCTAAAGGCTAAACCTGCACCACATGTGCTGCTTGCAAAACAGGAGGCTGTTATTAGGCTGCCCCTAAAATGAACAAAGAAACCATGACTTCTTTCTTGGGATAATTTGTGTGGCATCATTCCCCTTCCTCATATTTTATTCCTCTTGCCCATGATGCTAGTAATAAGTTTCCATAATTTCTCAACTTTATTTTCAAAATGGTAGCTATAGATTTGAATGTTTTTCACAGGCTCTTTGATAAGCTCCTTGCTTTTTTCTCTCTGTCTAAATGCTAAAAATTTTACTTTGCACATTATAGGCTATCTGTGATGAAATGTTGTTTTTGTAGAATGAAATTCTGCTCATAACCAATACGGTAAGATAGCAAACATTCTGTGGATCAATTGCAAAACAGTAAGCATATTAAAATCCTGTCTTTAATGAAAACATATACTTAATAGAATATACTCAAATATTCCGGGGCAAATCATTTGGACTTTGATTTCCAAAAATATCAGTGGACTTCACCTAATAGACTATTGTATAATTGAGTAATGTGTTTTCATTCTGTAAAGTTTGATATCGAGACAAGCCTCAATGACATGAAGCCACTGCAGCACCATCACTTTCAAGAGGCTAATGACATTATAGGAAAAGAAACACATCAGGATTCTTATCTTTAAAATCCTGATTCAAGAGCATTTGCTATTGATTGAAACAATCTTTGTTCCACTGAATTTTAAGTCTACAAAACTCACTCAACAATTTTATGTGAATCACAATGCCATACTCTCAAATCAGTTCTACCTCATAATTTATCTTTTAAAATATCTCTGCCCTTCATAAGCACCTCATAATGAAGTGCAGAAAGTCATAGAAATTAAATACATCCTTTTCAGACCATGATGTAATAAAAATATCATAAAAGGTCATGGAAAGATAACTAAAATTTAATTGCAAACTAAATCATCTATTTTTTTAAGGCAATGGGGTTAAGTGAATTGCCCAGGGTAACATGGCTAGGCTATTATTAAATGTCTGAGGTCAGATTGGAACTCAGGTTTTCCTGACTCTAGGGCTGGTGCTCTATCCACTATGCCATTTAGCTGCCCCCTAAATTATCTAATTTTAAAGAATGATTGCATCAACAACAGATCATAGAAATAATAATTTCATTCAAGAAAATAGCAATGCTAAGATATCATACCAAAACTTGTTGGATATAGTCAAAGCTGTTATTAGAGACATCTTTATATCTCTAAAAGCTTGCATGAATTAAGTAGAGAGAAAGGAGATCAATGAATTGGGCCAGCAACTACAAAAACTGGTAAAAGAACAAATTAAAAATTTCCAATTAAATACCAAATTTGAAATTCAAAAATCAAAGTAAGAATTAATAAAATTACAAGCAAGAAAAATACTGGACTAATAAATAAAACTAAGAATTGGTTTATTGAACAAACTAATAAAATAGACAAACTTTTAGTTAATTGGAGCAAATAAAGAAATCAAAATTACCTGTATCAAAAATGAAAAGGGTGATTCCACTATCATTGAGGAGGAAATTAAAAAACATAATGCCAATGAATCTGACAATATATATGAAATGAATGAATATTTGCAAAAATGTAAACTGTCCAGATTAAGAGATGAAGAAATACAATTCTTAAATAACACCATTTCAGAAAAAGAAATGGAACAAACCATCAATGAACTAAGAAAAAAATCTCCAAGGCCATATGGACTTCTACCAAACACTAAGAGAGGAATTAATTCCAATCCTAAATAAACTATTTGAAAAATAGGTGAAGGAGTTCTGTCAATCTCCTTTTAAGGCATTAAAATGGTGCTGATACCTAAATCAGGATGAGCCAAAACAGACAAAAACAAAATTATAGACTGGTCGCCCTAATGATATGATGGAAAAAATTAAAACAATCTTAGCAGATATATTACAGTAGGTTATTACTGAGAAAATACATCATTATATAGTAGGATTTATTTAAGGATGGTTCAATATTTGGAAAGTAATCAATGTAATTGACTACCAATAACAAATCTAAGAGAAATCGTATGATTTTCTCAATGGATGCTGAAAAAGCCATTGATAAAATGGTCCTACTAAAAACACTAGAGAGCTAGAAATAAATGAAGTTTCAATAAAATGATAAGCAGTATTTATCTAAAACTATCAGTAAGCATTATATCTAATGTTGATAAGGTAGAAGCATTCGCAATAAGATAATGGATGAAACAAGTAGATCCAGTAGCACCACTATTATTCAATATTGTTTTAGAAATGTGACCTTTGACAAGAAGATGAAGGAATTAGAATAAGAAGTGAAGAAGCAAAACTTTCCTTCTTTACTGATGATATGATGGAATAAATAGAGAACACTAGAAAATCAATGGAAAAAAACTATGAAGCTATTAACTATATTAAGTAAGTACCAAGATATAAAATTAACTCATAATAATCAGCATTACTATATTTGACCAACAAAGCCCAACAGCAAGATATTGAAAGAAAATTCCATATAACTGTAAACAGCATAAGCCACTTGATAATCTATCTCCCAAGACAAACACAGCAACTATATGAAGACAATTGCAAAACATTTTTCACACAAATAATGTCATAGCTAAACAACTGGAGAAATATCAATCGTTCATGGGTTTTTTGAGTTTATGTAATAAGGACAATTCTTCATAAATTAATTTTTCAATGCCATACCAGTCTACCAAATATTCTTTTATATAACAAGGAAAAATAATTTCAAAATTCATCTGCAGGAATTAAAAGTCAAGAATATCAAGGGAATTAATTTAAAAAAAATGCACAGGAGAGTGACCTAGTCATACTAGGTCTAAAAACATATTATAGAGCAACAGTCATTAAAACTGTCTGCCACTGGCAAAGAGATAGAGAAGAGAAGTGGATCAGTGTAATAGATTAGGTACAAAAGTAACAGTGGTAAATCTGCTGTTCTATATAACCCAAGACATTCCTTCTGGGATGAAAGGTCATTATTTGCCAAAAACATTTGGGCAAACTGGAAAGTAGAATGGAGGAAACTAGGCATAGGCCCACATCTTGTATCCTATACCAAGATAAGATTAAAATGGGTACAGGATTTAGACATAAAGGATGATACAATAAGCTAATTGGGAGAACAAGGAATAGTTTGTCACATCTATAGACAGGGGAGGAATTTTTGCTCAAAAGAGATAGAGTATTATAAATTGCAAAATGGATAATTCTGATTACATTTAATAAAATATTTAAAAATTTAAAAGTTTTCACGCAAATAAAATCAATGCAACTAAAATTAGGAGTGCAGAAAGTTGGAAAGCAATTTTCACAGCCAGTGTTTTTGATAAATGATACATTTCTAAAATATATAGACAACTAAGTCAAATTTATAAGAATGCCATTCTCCAATTGATAAATGGATAAAGGATAAGAATAGGTTTCAGAAGAAAAAAATTAACCTATAATCATATGAAAAAATGCTCCAAATCATTATTGATTAGAGAAATGCAAAATAATAAAATTTCAAGTACCACCTCACATTTTTGAGACTGACTAAGATAAGAAAAAGAAAATATGATCTATGTTGGAGACGACATGGGAAAACTGGAACACTAATGCATTGATGATGATGTAGGAACTGATGCAGCCATTTTGGAGAGCTATCTGGAACTATGCCCAAAAGACAATAAAACTGAGCATTCACTATGATCCAGCAATATGCTATGTTTGGCTCCCAGAAATCATTACAAAAGGGGAAAAGATCCATATATACAAAGATATTTATGGCAGCTTTTGTAGTGATAAAGAATAGGATTTTGAGGAATGCCCATCAATTGAGAAATAGGTGAAAAAATATGATATATGAACATGATGTACTTTTGTTCTGTAAGAAATCATGAATGACTAGACTTGAGAAAAGAATAGAAAAACTTCCTTGAATTGATGCTGACTGAAGGGAACAAAACCAGAAGAACATTTTATATAATAACAGAAACATAATGAGATGATCTACTATAATGGACAAAGTTCTTCATAGCAATTCAGCAAAGGACAATCCTAAAAGATTTATTAAGGGAAATGGCATCCACATGCAGAGAAAGATCTATAGAGTCTGAATAAACAGCAAAGCATGTTCATTTTTCAAACTTCTTTTCTATTTTTTCTTTCTTTCATATGTTTTTTCCCTTTAGTTGAAATTCTTCTTTTATAAAATGACTAGTATGGAAATATGTTAAATGCAATTGTACATCTACAGCCTATATCAGATTATTCATTGCTATGGGGAGGAGTAAGGGAAGGGAAAAATTTCAAACTCAAATCTCAGCTCCCCATTCTTTAATTCTTCTTTTTTTAATTGTATTTTTGTTATTGTTTAGATTCATAGACTTAAAACATCTATAACTGATAAATTCTTTATAATAAATTTAACTTTTTAATAGCTTCTTCAAAAAGTACTTTCAAAGGATAGAAATATCTGAAGAAAAAATACACTTGGAATTAAAGTAGAAATGTAGTAAATTTTACCTTAAAGGGATAAAAAGACAAAGCTGTCCAATATAATCTTGATAACATTATTGAAAGCACGAAACCTTCAAACCCTTTCAACTCACAAACCAGCCATAACTGCAACATTCCTTTAATGAAAAACATGTTTCATTTTATGAACTTTTCCTGTCTTATAGTATAAACACAATGTGGAAGTTGCTATTTATATTGCTTGTATTTTTCCTTAATCATCAGAATATTGTTTTGTGATGTTTATTATTACCTCTTACTCAAGAGATAATAGGTAAGACATTTGATTAAAATAGTCTTATGGCATAAAATGTGAACCTTTTTGAACTGGAAAGAATATAATTTTCAGAATTTTATTATTTATAGTTTACCTTGCAAAAGTCTTATGTGTTCTGTCCATCTTTTGTTTAAAGGTGGAAAAAGGTATATGCTCTTATGTAGTTTAGCCAATTAGCATAAATTAGAATTACTAATTAATATAAATTAGAAAATATGTGGTACTGCATTGGTAACAGAAGCATGAAGTAACTGAGGATATAAATAATCTTTTTTGAAACAAATTTAATTACTAGAAAGAAAAATCATTTATTAATATGATAGGTTTCACCTTGGAGATGAGTCTAGTGACTTGACCCAAGCATCTATGATTGATGTATCATTTGAAATTGTTGTCAGTGAATTGGATAAAGCTTATAAAATTTGTGAATGTCTCAAATGTGGGATTAAGTGTTATGGAATCTTGTACTGAATCTTAAAATCTTAAAATGTACTAGTGTTGAATAGTGTTTAGATTTAAAACTTAGAAAAATTATGTTCACAGTACAAGTTGTTAAATAGCAGATCAAAAATGAAGTTTTGTATGGTTTCAAACTCAATATTAAATAATTGTACCTTTCATTTTTGCTTTTGTCTCAAATCCGTAATTTTATCATGGTACTGATATGGTCATTTTAAGCATATAATACTGAAAAGCTCTAAGAGGATTATCCAAACAGTCTTTCTGTTTCACAGGAAACTTTAAGACTGACATTTAAATTGTGGATAGTCAAGCTTAGAACATTTGCTACTCTTACTTCATTTTTAACCAAGTGACAACCCAACCTAGATCAAAGAGACCAGAGATTAGGCATTACAATGCATCTGGAGTTTATTTGTTTGCAATTTGATCATATAATTTTTGGGTTTTAATCTGGAACTACTTTTGTAAAATTTATTCCTATTATGAATGTGAAATTAGCATTTCCCATAGAAAATGAAGGTTTCAAAGAGTAATCGATATTTTCCAATGCTATTTGTCTATTTTCTTTTGTTCCCACACTTTTGAATTTGTCTCACCAGCTCTTAGCACATTGTCAAGGAAATGATAGGCCTTATGGAATTCTTGGAAATAATTGATGATTCAGAAAGTATAGATTTCAGACCATTGCAATGATGTTATAAATCTGAGATAAGTCCCATAGTTCCTGGACCTTTCTTCGCTCTGTGAAGTAGAATAAACTATTATCTTTATCACATTATACTTCAGGAAGACTTGTTTGTAGAATGTTAGAATGGGAAAGAACAGATTCTCTATTGCCTAAACTACTCTGCAGGGAACTTCTAGGAGATAAATTTTTCTTTCTAATGCCCCATAATTGTAAGAATTCCCACAATACCTAAAGTATTTTCAGGGAACAACTGAAATTTTCTAGCTAGCTTTATTGTTAATACCTGACATATAGACCATACTTAGAGATTTTCAACACTATGATTAGAGATACATGATGATATATGATAATTTATGAGATTATACATGAAATTATATATATTAGCATATATAATAGCATGTATATATGTGTGTATATACATATAAATGTGTGTGTTCATACAGATGCATATTGTATATAGACATGCATGTGTATAAAATCTTTCTTGATTCTCTCATTGACTCCATCGGGGTGAATCTTGCAATATTATTATCACCATTTTATAGACGAGGAGACTGAATCTCAAAAGGTGACTGACTTCCCTATAATCACAGAAGTAGCAAGCACCAGGAATGGATTTAAACCCAAATCTTTTTGACAAGTTTGTTACTCTATCTATTACACTAAGCTGACTTTCATTTTATCACTACAAAGTTGATTCTATTATTCACTTTCATTTTGCTTCTTCCAATACAACCTAACCTCTTTGTGTTCTATCTCTAGAATTACTACTCTCATCCATACACATCCAGAAAACCATAAGACTGATATTAAAGCAATGTATTTCCTCTACAGTTTTCAAATTATTCAAGAGTTTTTAACAACAGGAATACATTGTATATATGTATGTATGTATGTGTGTGTGTGTATATAAATATATATATATATATATATACATATATGTATATGCATATCACTAATGAGAAGTTCTGGGCCCATCATGTTATGATATATCATTATGACATATGTTTACCTTTATTGAACTATATAACTAGACAATATTATCTTTGTTTCAATACAATTGTGATGTTATATTGGCCTATAATATGACAGATAGAAATATTGTTCTTCAACTATATCCCACTCTTCTCTGATTTCAAAACAGTCCACTATGCCTGAGGTAGGGGAAATGACTATTGTTTCTTATATCAAAGACAGATGGCAGTTGTGTGTAGTAATAATACATAATGAATGATGAATAATGCCAAGGAAAATATTTTATGGGTTAATAGCAAGAGTGCTTACAGAGTGGGAATTACACAGAGATTTAGTGAAATGTTTGAGAAACTAGGTCAGCATTGTTTAGAGGAGATGTGATGAAGCATGAGCACATGATATTACACTGTATACTGATAGAAATGGTGCCAGAACAATGCTCTAAAAACTGATTCATTATTAAACATACTAAGAATCGACAGTAATAATAAATATTTTTAAAGAAATTTTATAATGAATAATTTCTTTAGTGTATGGGAGAAACAAACATGAAATTTTGTTTCCTTTTTAAAGAGATTAATAATAAAGTATAAAAATATGAAGAGAACTTCATTTTATTCACCTAATCTTTTTGTTATTATTTTCATCATCATCATCATCATCATTATTGTTAATAGGATGAATAAATAAATATCTGAAGGAAGAAACATTTTCTTTAATATTTTAAATAAAGCTAATTTTGTGTAAGGTAAGGGAAAGAATGGATCATACAGATGCATTTTGTAAATAGATATGTATATGTTTAAAATCTTGCTTGGTTCTCATAAAACTCAATTGATTTTGTGTAGTTATATATTAATATTAAAAAATTATATAGATATATATTACAAGTTATTTTAACTTATAACATCTCATGTATCCTTTACAACAATATATTAAGTTGTGGAGAGGGTATTTCCTCAATGTTTTTCAATGGGACAATCTGTCCATTGTTAAACAGGGATGTGAATTCAACATTTTAGACTAAATCCAATGCTCCTCCCACTTTCATGAAGAATAAATAAGATGATAGGAAAGAGGAGACATTTTGAAGAATTCAGATGTTCAAAAATACAGAACTGTGTCAAGTCCAAGTAAAGATAATATTGAATGTTTTTTTTTAATTTGTGAGAAAATGCAGAATCAATGAAATCTTTAGGAAGCCCAAATTCAGACAATAGATAGGGCACACCAACTGATGTTCTAGTAATTCCTTAGCTATTTTGATAATCTTTCTTTCTATTTGGCTTTAGGATAATTGCTTAATTTTTTTGTATTATAATGTCATCTATAATAAGCATATAATAACTCATCTTACAGAATCACTATGGACACTTGTTAAGTGATTTTTTCTGTGCAGTCTATGTTTATACGATGCCAGAGAAACAAGCTGATTTATTCATTTTAATTTTAAAAAAGTTTTTCAGTTCAATGGGGAAAATATCAGTCAGGTAACTTCTTGTTCACCTTTCATCTTACTGTACCGGAATTGTGTAAAAAACAGCTTGTGACTAATATATGAATGTGAGCTTCTGTGAATAACTCTATGTATTCATATTATAAGACTTAAAGCTCATAAATGGCTCAATGCCCAGTGAATATCATCAAATGAATACATTATGATTGTGTTCTGTTCTTATAGAGTGACCAATGCTACCTCCTGGGATTAAAATGTAGCTGTGTGAAACAAATAACAAGGCACAACTATAGAACCTATAGAAATTTGTTGAGTTACCATAATATCTGAACATTTTATTCCAACTAACTCCAATTGATCCAAGTAGTCCATTTTCTTTGTGCGTGCGTGTGTGTGTGTGTGTGTATGTGTGTGTATGTATATATATATGCAAAGAGAGCGAGTGAGAGAGAGAGAGCACTATTTCTCACAAATAAACTATTTTTAGAAAAACTATATCCTTCTTATACTCACAATATATCCTTTTTTGTGTGTGTGTATGTGATTTATGACTACAGACAATTAATGATCAAGTAGTTCCACCATCACTGGAAGTATGTTATGATAATAGCAGAAGCTTCTATGGTAAAGAGAAATTTATTATTTAAAGTACTACATAAATGCAGTTAGCCTGGTTTTTTTCTTCAATTTCCTCAATATTCATTGATAGTGCCTATTCAATACATGTCTTTTTATCCATCCAGTTACAGATCCATGTATACATATACATATAAATGAACCAATGAACTACACATGGTATTCATTCACTTTTCTTTTTCACATGAAAAGTTATGTCAATCTCTTTTCCATTTATGTGAATTTAAATGAGAAAGCATTTCAAGTGCTCCCTGTATACAGATAGAGACAAGGCTAGAATTAAAATCTCTAATTAATGCTAGAAAATAAATCAGATCCATAAGTTTTCCTAATACCTAGGTCAGAAAAAAGAATGCTTCTAAAGGAACTGATGATTGTGTGTCATTGTTAAGTCAACCTACCAGGCTCTTTGTTTAGTACAGAAGAAAGAATAGTCAGGTCAAATCTCCAAGAGTGAATTGTGCAGTTCAGTTATGGTGGCCAACATTCCTCCTTATAATCTGATTGTTTAGCCTTTTAAAGATTTCAAGAGTTCTTGTCTTGTATTTGTTCTTTAACTATGTGATTCTATGTCTGAATCCTATCCTATTTGGAATTCTGGATGTTAGGCATCTCAAAGAGATGATTTGAATGTTGATGCCATCTTATCAGATGTAGACCTAGATCCTAGTGTCTGATTCTCAAAGAAATTTCCTCAGTGGACAGCATCATATTGTGACAGCCATTTCTAAATAGGAGCACTCAGAGAACTGCCTTACAACAGAGGAAGGATTCTGCTCTCTGTCTCACTGTGTATAGGATATTTTCTGCAAAACTAGGGAACACCTTAGGAGAGTACCTGTTTTTCTGTTTCACACCTGGTTTAATGTCAGTACTCAGCAGATCATTGAACAAAGTTATCTCTATAGTCACATCTGGTATAGTCATTATAATTTGGATGTGTTTGTGAAGGGAGAAGTCTTATTTGAAAAAAATAAGCTATTTCCGACTGGAAATAAGTTATTTCCATGTAAAGAAGGGGTCTTGTCTGTTTACGATACTAAGCCTTATCACCTTGTGGACCTCCAGTCAGAAAAGTGCAAAACAGAAATGAATTCATTTCAAGAGAGATGTTAGCCTCTGTTCACCCCATACTTTAATATAAACTGATTTTTCTTATTGCTCAAAAGGTATTCCTTAAAAATTTAACAATTCGTCTTACATTACATGGTGATGATTTGGTATATTTATATGAATGAAAACCAAGTTTTGAAAAAAGTGAGGCCTTGAATCAGTGGGAATAATAAAACTCAATGTTTCTTGTATTATTACTTGAAAAATAAGGATTGTCGGAAAAGCTTTCTATACAGATCTTGGACTCCAGAAACAAAATCATGTCATCAAATTAGACCTTATTAAGTAATGAGCTTTGAGGTTTTTCCTTCATTCCTTCATATACTACTTAAATAGTTTTTGCTTCTATATTAAAATAAGGATGCCAAATCATTTCAAGATGAACACAAGATCATTTTGAATTTTCATAAACTACAGTTCCTATCAGTTGTTACTTTGCTTTACCATACAAATCTTTTCATTGTTACCTAAATGACATTCATGTCTTTTTTCCCATAAGGATAGCAATTTTGATATATACTTCTCTGAAAAATCTGTCTCTTTGTCTCTATCACTATCTCTGTCTCTCTGTCTCTCCCTCTCTCTTGTTTTCTGTCTCTTACTACCATCTTCTGACTCTCCCTCTACTTTATCTCCTCCCTCATTTTTCCTCTTTGTCCAGCCCTCTTTTGAACATAATTAATTGACATAGCAAAGAATGTGGATAAAATTATCCATTCTCATAAAGATATGGAGGACCTGACTCAGAATCAGGAAGAAATGATTTGAAATCCTGCTTTTTTGACAGGTACAGTATATTTGAACTGAAATAACTTATTTATCTTCTCAGAATCCTCAGGCAAGGCCTTCTAAATAAAATTTCCATTGTATAGAACTATGCAGGCAGATAAATTCAAGAAATCTGAAAACTATCACTCCCCACATTACTAGACCAGCTATTAACTTGACCTCATCAATCCTTGCTTAGGGAACTAATCCTTCAGAATTCACACCTAGAAAAGAAAGTTCGCTCATCTCTAATCCCTGGCCCTGTGAAATGATTCATAATTGGAATTTTAACAGTTTTAGTGCTAAAAATGACATTTGTATTATTAGCAAAAAGCTAATGCTTTACACATAAAATGTACTTCATTCATACATTCTTTTGATTCTACATGCATGAAATAATAGATTTGAAACCAAATGCTAATATAATTCATATGCTCATATTTTGTGAATATGTGTATGGATACACATACACAGTATATATTTGAATGGTATGTAGTTATTTATGTGTTGTTATACAGTACTAATCATTGAAGAGTTGCCCAAAGTGTGACATTTAGGTGAATAGACAGCAGATTTCATTACTGGAGTAGATATATCCTGGGTAAACATTTAGATATCTTAGCTTTGGGTCAAAATCTGAGACAGTTGAGTACCAAAATGACTAGAAATCTGGACAAGAAGATTTGAATTTAATTCCTCCCTCACATACTTCCATGGCTCTCTCTCTCTCTCTCTCTCTCTCTCTCTCTCTCTCGTGCACGCTCTCTCTCTCGCTCTCGTTCTCACTCTCACTCTTGCTCTCACTTTCTCCTTGTTTTTTTTTGGAAAGTAATGGCATTAAGTGACTTGCCCAAGTCACACAGCTAGGTAAATGTTCTTATTTAAGTATATGAGGCCATATTTGAACTCAGGTCCTCCTGACTCCAGGATATCGATACTCTTATCCACTGAACTACATAGCTATTCTCTGTCTCTACTTTGTTAATATAATTTTCATCATCTTTAAAATCAGAAGAATAATCATAATGAAATTAATAACAGCATTTCCTCATACAGTTATCACAAAGAACACATCATCTTATGAAATATAAAAAAGTGCTTTACATACCTAAAACATTATTAAATATTATGATTGATGATGATTATGATGATGATTTTGAAAAGAAGAAGATAAAATAGATTGCTATTAAGATATTTAGCAGTGTTCTCAAAGATCTTAAACTATTATCATATTTTTATTACAATTATACTCAATGATATTTGCTCAAATATTGAAACTTGTATCACCACAATTTTCAAAGATTCAGTCTTGTGACTGACAAAGTGTAATAGAGAGACAAAGTTTGGGCATCTGATCTAGTTTGTTGTTGGAATATAAAGAAGGGTATCTAAGTAAAAAAATGTAGACCTCTGCCTCATTTTTTTGGAATATTATATGTTCTGAGAAAAGACAAAGGAAGACATCAATTCAAAATTAGAAAGCAGTCACTTATCATACAAGGATGCCACCACCATCTAGAACAGAAGGAGTTCTCAGAATATGATTAGCCATTGACTAGTCAATAATATAGTGAACATCTATAGAAAATCACACTGCAATGTATTATTGGTGACAGTATGCATAAGGAAGGACAAAAGGAATATTATCTGGGAATTATATCATTTGAAAAGTTCAATCATTTAGTGAGATTAAAGCCAAACAATGAATAGTCCTTGAGTGTCATTGTCACTTGCTAGATTCTTTGTGGAGAATTTCTGGGAGGACATGGACAAGAATCATAGATTCAAAACTTTGTCAGTATGTATAATTTTTTTAAAGGTTGAACTTCCAAAATAAAAAAAAATTCACATAATCTTTATTCTATAATAAGACTTCAGAGTAGGATTTTATTGGAGGGCTTAAAAATGTATTTGTCTATGAATATAAATTTATATAACTATTATTTCGCTATATTATTTCATCAAAAGAAATATGGTGTTCCAGTCCTTGTGAAACATATTTTTTATCCCAATTTCACCACTTATCTCGAGGCAGTGGATAATTTGTCATTAAAAAGTAAGTCAGTCATATAGGAATACAGAGTAGCTCTTGCTGTCAACTAGGGCATGGTACAGATTGCCTAAACAATGCCAATACCTAATCAATTAAGTCAAGTCAGGAAATATAGTAAAGTGCTTAGTTGGTGCTGTGGAGAAAAGCTATGCCATTTTAATGAATATCTTCATTTATGAGCTGAGAATGAGCAACTTGATTTGGCTTTCTCCATTCATTCTTTTAGTTCACTGCACAAAACAAAATGCAATTAAAGCTTTTAGTTTTCTTTTGGTGCTAGTGAACTGTATGCTCCAGATGTAGGGGAAAGAGCACTGTAGGAAGACATCAAAATATTTAGATTAAAATCTGGACTCTGACACTGCCTCCTCCATTGAAACTTTAAGAAGTCATATCACAACCGAGCTTCAATTTTCTCATCACTAAAATGAATTATTGGACATATTATTTCTAAGGCATGCTTCAAGTTCTAAAAACCTATATTTCAGTGATTCTTTTTTGAAATCCTAAGTGCCTAGTACTATGCTTTTCACATAGCAGGTGCTTAGCAAAATGATGCTAATTTGAATTGAGTTGAACTGAATTAGAATATATGAAAGGCATATCTGTATATGAAAAGAATTTGTTCCAATGGCCATAAAGCCAACCGAAGCAGAAACTGAAATGCCTAGTACTTGGTTATACATTGAAGATACCAAAGTCATCCACTGCATTCTAAGGCATCACCAATTGCCTAGACTTGTCTTGTCACTGGACTTCAGTGACTTCGGAAGAAATATTGAGGTTGATGATGTCACAAAACTCTTCCTCTTTAAATTCAATTTGTGACTGAATCAAAAGACATTATGCATGTCATTTTGCTATTTCTACCTACCTCAAAGAACTGTAGTCACAGGCAACTGATGCAGCAGCAGAGGAGAGAGATGTAAAAAAAAAAAAAACCTATGAATAGACAGTCCAGGCTATCAGGTAATTTCAGTGGACTGAAGAAACAATGGGATTTAGCAAGCTCCTGGTTTTCAGATCAGTGTATTTTTATGGACCATCTTGTTCAATTATTGATGTAATGAAGACAATTAGAAAAGGTACCATAAAAATCATCTCTTTCACCTAACCATGGCCTGCTTACTGTGGTAGGGAGGAATCCCCTGCTGTATTCAAAATACACCCCCCAAAAATGTATAAAAGCTTTTGCAAAGGTGATTCCATTCATGACTGGTACATGGAATGTGGGCACATTTATGGACACCATGAAATCCAATAGACCAAAGAAAGAAACATCTCTTGTTTTACGAGAACTAAGCAGGGCTCACATCCAAATAGCAACTTTGAGTGAAATAAGACTAGCAAAGGAAGGACAGCTTACCAAAGTCATGTAGTGGTACCTGTTTTTCTGGAATGACTGAAGTGAAGGGTAGTGCTATGAAGTTGGCATAAGTTTCGAAGGCAATATTCAATTTACCTTCTAAAAAAGAATGAATGACAAGCTTATAACTATTTAATTGCCACTTACAGGAAAGTATTACCCTACCATCATCAGTATGTATAAACCCACCATAGTGAACACTGATGAGATCAAAGAAAATATATTATGAACACTTGGAGAATCACATCATCAATGTGTTGAAAGAGGACATGTTTAAAATTCTAGCTGACTTTATTGAAAGAATAGGGACAAACTACCAGACATAGCAGGGAATCCTTGGGAGAAATTGAGGCAGAGATGGCAATCACAATAGCTACTTATTACTTAAGACTTTTACATTTCATGACCATCTCATCACCGTCACTGTCATCCATTTGCCTAATTGCAATAAAACTTTATGTATGTATCCTCATATCAAATGTTTAATAAACTATATCATCATAAGGAGAAGAGACAGAAAGGATGTGACATTGACATAGGCCATGAGTGGTGCATATTGATAGGCTGATCATAGACTTATCCTTTACTAGCTGAATATTCACATTCAAAAAAAAACTGTTATCCCTAGGCAGAATGAATATCAGGAGACTTAATATCAATAGACTGAAGCTATTATAGCTGAAGCTGAGGCAATAGTGGAGCAGAGAATGGGTGGTCAACATTCAAATATTTGGTTTTTAGCACTATTTTGAATTTCCTTCCAATTAAACTCATTTACGTTATAATAGATTTGTGACACAATTCTGAACTAAAAAAAGGAGTATTTGTCAAATCTGTTAAAAGGGTGAATTTGATGGGACTTTTCTCAAAACATCCTGAAGGACTTTAAAGAATACTTCTTTTTTTAATAGTTTATTTATTTGTTTTTCTACTACATGCGACAATGGTTTTTAACCAATCATTTTTATTGCAAGGTTATGAATATTACAATTTTTCTCCCTTCTGTCCTTCCCTCCCACCTCCCTCAGACAGAACACAATCTGATATAGGTTCTATATTTATATCTATTTTAAATGTAGATTATATTGAACATGTTGTGAGAGAAGAATCAGACCTAAATGGAAGAACGAAAACATCAGAGAGAAAAAGAAAGACATAACACATAAGATGCACTTTAAAAATTGAAGATAATAAGCTTTGATCTTCATTTTAACTCCACAGTTCCTTCTCTGGGTATAGATGCTATTTTCCATCACTAGTCTTTTAAAATTGTCTTTGATTACTGCTAAAACGAACAAGGCCATCATGGTTGAAATTCATGGCCCTTTATTACTTGTGATTTTTACTGTGTCAGGGTCTGAAAATTATGCATTCAATATTTTCATCTTTCTGCATCTGTTTATGAGGTTTTTAATGCCCTAATATATGATCAATTTTTGTGTAGGTGTTATATACCACAACTCCTTTCTATTCCCAATCAATTTTCTCCAGAGGTCTATCATATCTAATGTTTTTTAATATTCTATTCACCTTCTTAATTTGCTACTTGTTTATTTTATGGTTAGATTTATCTAATTCTGATAAAGGGAGATTGAGGTCCCCTACAAGTAAGAGTTTTATTGTTTTTGTTTTCCTGTTACTCATTTAGCTTCTTCTCTAAGAGTTTGTATGCTAAACCACTTGGTTCAATACATTTAGTATTGAAATTGCTTCATTGTCTATGGTAATTATTTTTTTTAGGATTTGCAAGGTAAATGGGGTTACACAGCTAGGTAATTATTAAGTATCTGAGACTGGATTTGAACCCAGATACTCCTGACTCCAAGGCCAGTGGTTTATCCACTATGCCACCTAGCTGCCCCGTCTATGATAATTTTTAGGAGGATGTAATTTCCTTCCTTATGTCTTTCCATGTCTTTTTTTTTTTGAAACTACTTTGTCTAAGATAATGATTGTTAATCCTGAAGGTTAATGTGAAGTTTTCCTCTTTTTTTTGAGCTATTATTCTTATCTTCAAGGTAACATTCAATAGACCCTGCTTTGTGCTAGACTTTTATTTTGGGATGTTAACCATCCCTAGGGTCTAGTGTTGGTGAGGGACTGATTCTTAGACCTTTAGTGTTGAGAAAGCTAGAGGACTTGTTCTCTGGACTTAGGAATTTCCAGGAGTGCCAGAAACTTTTTCTTTGTCTGTGTGGAGGGGTGTCAGCAGCCCACTCCCTAAGCCTGGGGCTGGATCTGGGTGGTCCTCACACAATCCAGCCACTATATTAGGAGATCACAACTAGAAATGTCACAAGGCCTCTTTGTGCAATCAGTATGGAGGAAATCTCCACCCACACCTAGAGCTTTGGTGAAAGGTGAAAACACCTAGTTCTGTTTCTGTGCTTGTACCGGACAAAGTCAAGCCCTCCCATAGGAATGCCAGGGCCTTGCAGTTCAGGTCTCCCAGACCACCCCAACTTGCTGAATGGGTGTCCTGGGCAACCCTACTAGAACTTTCCCTCTCAGCATACTGGAGCTCTCCCAGGCTTCCCACCATGCATACCATCAAGGCCTCTTGCCTGGGTGATGTTCCTCTCAGTTCTTTCATGTATTCTGTTAATCCACAATCTGTTAAGAGGATTCATATTGGTTCTGAGGGAAAGTCAAGAGAGTTTAAAACAATGCCTGACTTCTCTCCACCATCTTGGTTGGAAGTCTTGAGTAGTACTTCTTTCAGGAATCAGGGTAGCTAGATGGCAGAGTGGACAGAGTGCTAACCATGCCATCAAGAGGACAGGAGTTCAAATTCAACCTTAGAAACTTAACTACCTATGTGACCTAGGGCAAGTCACTTAATCCTTGCATCCACGGACATCTCCAGTCATCCTGATTCATATCCGACCACCAGACCCAAAAGACTCTGGAAGAGGAAGTGAGTCTGGGTAACCAGGGAGCAGAACCAAGTGAACAATATTAACAATAACATTTTGAGATGATCAACCTTAATGGAAACAGCTCCTCACAGTAGTTCAGAGACCTAGCACAACTTTATTAGACTAACTATGGACAATGCTATCCCCATCGAGAGCAAGAAAAACAAAACAAGACAAAAAAAAGGAAACTAACCTTTGGAATCTGATGAATGCTTTATAAAAATAATCTCTTGTGTATCTCTTTCCCTTAATCCTAATTCCTCATACCAAAAATGACTACTATGTAAACATGTCTATCCAAAATAAGTATGTACAATGCTAACCTGACTGTTCACCACAGAGGGGAGGTGGGTGGGAAGGGAAAATGGAAGGAAATTTTCTAACTTAAAAATATACATGTGCATATGGATGAAAATAAATAAATATATGTAAATAAAAAATAATGTTGGTGACTTAGTACAGCACCCCCTCATTCAAATCCAATTCACATGTTTATCATGGCATCATGTCTGTGATGTCATGGCTTTCTTCAAGAATGAAAGTCAAACATTATTGTCATTATAGCATTTTATTTACTAATTGGGGCAAGGTTATTCACAAACATAAACATTGGTTTGACAAAAAAAGATTGGTAAATTTAGAAATTGATAAATGAAAAATTAGAATGTCACAGAGTTTGCCAGAAGAGAATTTATACATCTCTTTGAAGGTAGAGTTTAACTACATCAAAAGTAAAGCACAAGTGAAGTTTAGAAATACAGGATTCTTAGCTCTGTGAGAAGGAAAATAAATTTCAATTTTTTTCCATGAGTACCAATCCAATGAACTTTTGTGATTTCACAAAAGTTATTTATGGACCAAATACTTATGCTGATTTTCAAAAGTCAATGCTGATAGAGCCACAGTGATTATTTATAAGGACATGATCCTGGAGAATGTTCTCAATAGATTACCATCACTCAATACTGAAATGCCTAACTGTATACCTGAGGTTGAAGTCAATTTCTTTCTAACTGTGTCCAACTGAAGAAGAAATTTTGGGTAGCATTCAACTCTTCTTGTGTGGCAAAGCACTTCCTACTGATTCTTTTCCAGCTGAGATTCACAAAGCAGGGGTCCATTTGATTTTACAAAAGCAGCAAGAAAATTTCCATGTATATGATAAGGGGAGGTTATCCTTAGCGGTTTAAGGATACCTCCATTATCCATCTCTATAAGGATAAGGAAATAGATTGCCATGTGACAATAATAGTGATGGCAAATTATTTAACTTGAAAAGACCACAAGCCAAAGTGGGATGAAGTTAGTACTTCTGTTAACTTCCCTGCAAACAAAAAATATTTCAAATATTCTCTTTTACTTTTTTAACAATATAATCCCTGGTTCTCTTCAAGTCTCCTCAGTGCTCTCCTCAAAGCTCTGCTTTGGTAAAAATATCTCTAATTGAATAAAAGACATCTATACATTGGCTAAGTCTGAAAACATACATGTCATTCTGTACTTCTAGTACATCAACTGTCCATTAAATAGTAGGAAGTTTGCTTCATCACAGATGCTCTAGAGTCATTATTGCATTGATCTATGTTCTTCAGTCTTTCAATTTTGTTTTTTAAGAAGTGTTGCAGAATTGGAGGCCAAATTGGAAGATTAAAAGAAACAAACAGTTTGGCTCTCCCAGCATTTCACTCTAGAGTGTTAGTATGAGAAAAAGGTTAGGGTCACAATTTAGCTCAAGACAATTTAGGAGATTGGAAGGAGATACCAGACATGAGAGTGAAAGATGGCCCAGATCTGCTATGATTACCACATCTATGGTAGGACTAGTAAGACAATAGAAGTAACATCATTTTGGGGATCTATCTAGTTAAAAATAATAAAAGAACCTGGAGACTGGTCATAAAAAATTTACAAGAGGCTTTATATGCCAAAATAGATGCTATTTGCCATCTCCGTTACCTAGACTTAATTCTGGATGACAGTTAAAATATAAGGGGCAACCAATTTTGTCAAGAGAAATCAGGGACCTTGAGGAATTATTGTGAATTTAATTCCAAGACCACAAGGGATTTGAGAAGTAGTATTACTTATGGTCCAAAGGCATGAGAGATTCATCCTTTGTAATAATCAGAGCCCAGACCAGGAGAACAGGGATCATATATATTCTCAGATCACAGCACCTTGGAAGCACCCAAAACTTCCAAAACCAGAAAATTAGTTCTAAAAAATAGCAATACAAAATCAAAACAAAACATAGAATTTGAACTTACCCATACACACACACACACACACACACACACACACACACACACACACACACACAAACACACACACAAACACACACACACAAAATACAGCCCAATTTTAACAAATTTTGATCAAGAAATAGCTTGGAAAATGAGCAAATAACAAAATAGACATTGACCATAACATACTGGTGTCAAGGAAGGCAAAACAGACTCAGAATAAGATAAAATCAAAATAACCATGATCAAAGACACAAAGAAGACAATGTGTATCGGACATAAACAAATAAGCTAAAAATAATTTTCAAGGCAAAATAAGAATGGCAGAGGAAATGTTAGTTTCTAAAATTGGAGCAAGCAAAGACAATTAGGAAAAAAGACAATTAACAGCTTGAAAAAAGAAACACAGAAATATTGAAGAAAATAATAGCTTAAAAATAGAATTATTCCAAAAAGCAAAGATATAAAATTTCCTTGAGGAAAATAATTTCTAACAAGGCAATGCTGGTTAAATGGCAAAAGATAGAGGTACAAATGTTCATTGAACAAAATAAATTCTATAAATATTTCAAATTGCTAAAAGAAACTAAAGACTGCATGAAAACTAAAGGAGCAATCAACATTAAAAGAATGAGCTATATAAGAAAATTATGAACCATTTCAATGGAAAAATAACTGACATGGGAAATAGATACTGGAAAGATAATTTATGAATCATTTTTACCTGCAATCTATAACCAAATAAAGTCATCAAATTTTAAGAAGTTATCAAATTACCTCTATGTCCAAAATCAGAAGGTAAAACAGTAATTGAAAGACACCAATTACCACCTGAAAGAGATTCCCAAATGAAAATTCCTAGGAATACACACACACACACACACACACACGCACACACACACACAAATATATATATATATATATATATATATATATATATATATATTCTATTTTTCCAAATATGCTATGAAAGTTTTTCAACATTCATTCATATGCATATGTATATTTTAAGCTATAAAATTTCCTCCCACTCTCCCTTCCCACCCCCTTCCCCTCAGCAGCTAACAGTTAGGTTGATATGGACATACATATTTTTGTTAAGCATATTTACGCATAGTCATTTTTGCTATGAGGAAGGAATATTAAGGGAAAAAATGCATGAGATATTTTTTAAAGAGAATGTAGTGTTCATTAGATTCTGAAGGAGTTTTTTAACTTTTGTTTTTTGTTTTACTTTGTTTTATTTTGTATTTCTTCCTCTGGATGGGGAGAGCATCATCAAGAGTCTGTCTAATAGGGTTGTCCTAGCTCTCTGAACTGCTGAGAGGAGCTGCTGCAATCAAGTTTGATCAACTCACAATGTGATTGTTACCAGAAATGTGAAAGTCAAATTCAAGAAGTCGAATGTTAAAGAGAGAATATTCCAACATGCAAGCAATAGCAATAACAAAATAAAGCATTCAAATACCATGGAGTCACAGAATCACGAAACTTTTACTAACTACCATGTTAAAGGTGTAGATATTCCAGAAGACTAAAGATTTAGTTACAAGGAAAAACTTACCCAGAAAAACTGAGAATAATCTTGGAAGGGGAAAAATGATATCAAATTAAACAGAACACTTTTAAATATTCCTCATGAAAAGACCAGAACTGAATTGAAAATTTATCTTAGAAATACAATACTCAGACAGCTAGGTGGCGCAATGAATAGAGCACTGGCCCTGGAGTCAGGAAAACCTGAGTTCAAGTTCTGCCTCAGACACTTAATAATTACCTAGCTGTGTGGTCTTCAGCAAACCACTTAACCCCATTTGCCTTTCCAAAAAAAAAAAAACTTAGAAAAAATAAAATAAAATACTCAAGAAATGTTTAAAAAGGTAAATATAAATGGGTAATCACAAGATACTCAAAGATAAATTATTCATATATCTATATGGACAGATGGATATATGAGACACCTAAGTATTTATTATTGTTATTAAATTGCCCTTTTTAATAGAAGAATTCTACATAGAGGGTGAACACATGTGGTTTTTATGTTGAAATGATGTAAAAAATGAATGAAAAGAGAGAAAGCTTATCACACAAAAAAAGAATACAAGGAAAAGCTTACAATGAAAATAAAAATGGGGGGCAGATGACCCTGAGATGAAATGTCATCTAAATTGGCTAAAAGTGGGAAACAATACATATATATATATACACACAAATATGTATATTATTTATCTGTATATAAATATACATTCATATACACATGTGTATTAAGGATATACATACACAATTGGATATAGAAATTTTATCCAAAAGAGAAGTAGGGGGAGAGGGAGGAAGAGAAAGCATTAAGTTGAGTGATATGGGTGGGGGAGGTAACATAAATCAGGATGGATAAAGGAAAACAGTGGTCAGAAGCAAAACAGACTTTAGTACAGGGACATATTAAAAAGAGAAAAGGATAAGCAGAAGAAATTAGGATAAAGGGAAAAGCATGAATAATAATCATAAATATAATTATGAATGGGATGTATTTATCCCTAAAATAGAAGCAAAAATAGAATAGTTTAGAAACCAGATTTCAAGAATGTTGTTTACAAGATATATAAATAGTTAAAATAAGACACTATAATTTATTAAACTTCAGCCAAATTTAAAAAAAAGTCATTGCTTAATTTCAAGCAAGACAAAGAATAGAAAGTAAACAAAGATAAGTAGGGAAACTACATATTGCTAAAAGGCACCACAGACAATAAAGTAGTATTAATAAGGAAACATGTGCCAAATGGCACTGTATCCCAAATTATAAAGAAAAAATTAAATGAATTGTAGAAACAAATAGACAAGTTATATTAGTGGTAGAGTTCAATTTTGCCATCTCAGAGCTAGATAAATCTAACCAGAAAAATAGATAAGAAAGAAGTCAGAGATAAATACATAGAAAAGTAAGACATGTAACCTCAGGAGAAAACAAGTTGAAATAATTTAAAAACTTTAGTAATTCCAGAATATAAAGTATTCCCACATTGACCATCAACATTTCCATATACTATTACCCAAACACAAAAGGAAAACAGAGAAGGATAATTCTATTAAAATAATTACAGAAAGGATAAAAAACATGAAAGTCTATCTGCTAAGACAAACTCAGGCATCATGTGAACAAAATTCCAGGACCCTTTTTAGATAAATAAAAAGCATGTCTAAATATTTGGAGAAGTATTAGTGTTCCTTAGTAGGCCAAGCCAAGGAGGAGTTGAGTGACAAAATGAATAGAATGCTTGGATCTGATCAGAAAGACTTATCTTCCAATGTTCATATCTGATCTCAGACACTTACTAGCTGGGCCACCCTCAGCAACTCAGTTCCTCACCTGTAAGATGAGCTAGAGAAGGAAATTGCCAACTACTCTGACATCATTGCAAGAATAGTTTCCCAAATAGGATTTCAAAGAGTCACAAGCAATTGAAAAAAAACAGTAAACAATACCAACAGACCTAATCAATATGGTTGCATGATTTTTTAAAAAGTTTTACACAATTAAAATTAATGTACCCAAAACTATAAAGAAAAGTTATCTGGGAAAAAATCCAACAGCAACAGAAAATTCCAGTCAGTTTCTTTAAGAATGATCTCATTGTTGGTGGGGAAAAATGCAGTCAGCTAAAGGTTGGGGTGGAACATGAAAGAATTCATGTAAAAGATCAACTCTGACTCAGAAGGAATTTTTAGGACAAAAAAAGGTTTATTTAAATATTCCTGTGGTTAGCAGAAGCTAAGAGGGAAAAGAACCTGAAGGACATGGAAACACTGATTCCTAAGTAACCTAAACAACTTAAGCAACCTAAACAACCATGAGAGAATGAACAATAAAAAAGGTAAAGGAGCAATGCAGTGACACCAAACCAGCAAGAGAGGTTATCTGGGGATTATACTCCCTCAGAGTTGGCTGCCTTTCAATGGAAGAGGAGTAGTGCAACTGAGGCATGAATAAGTTTTTTAAGGAAGATGTAGGGATACTTAGGGAGACCTAGGGAGTCAGAGATGGGAGCAGATAGCTTAGAGAGTAGAGCATGAGGTAATGAGAGATATGTTGATGAAGAACTATAACTCACAGGCCTAATCTTTTCAGTTTAGGGCATGGACCATTATTTTGTTGATAGGATTTCAGGGAGAGCCTAACTGCTTTATTATAACTTGAACAATGGAATGGAAGTAGGGGAAGACACATTGTCAGAATAGAGGGTACATAATAATAAAATTATGAAACATATTTCTCTCTTCAATAGTTTCGCTGCTTCATCATTTCTCATCCAAATTTATTTTTTGAGATATTTCACAATGTTTAAGTGGTGAAGTGATATGAAAAGGCAGTTTTCAGATAAAATTGAATCTATAGTCATATGAAAAAGTGCTATAAATTCCTATTGATTAGAGAAATGCAAATTAAAACAACTCTGAGATATAATTTCTTACATATCACATTGACTAATATAGAAGAAAAGGAAAATGGCAACTTCTGAAGGGTGCTTGGGAAAATTGGGACACTAATGTATTGTGGATAAAAAATGAGAAATGTGCTAACTATTCTGGAGAATATTTTGGAACTATGCTCAAAGAACTATACTTTTGCTGTTTCTGCTCCCTCCTAAAACTGCCTCCCCCCTCCCCAGGTGCAGCTGGAGCTATGAGATAATAAACTCCACCTGAACTAAATCTCCCTGGTATGTGACTGCCCTGTACCACAGGACATATGTCATAACCCAAGGCAGACCCTGGCTCCCCTCTGTTTTTTTTATTGACCTCCTATCAATACTATGTCACATGTATGTAATGATCTGACAAGGAAATAAATCTAATCCCTATCTCTACTTCTGCTTACTCACAATACCGCCCCCCAATACTATAAAAACCTTATCCTTTGAACACTTGGTGTTGTGTGCTTTGAGGAAATGTAGCCCCACACAGCCACTGGTAATAAAATACACTGCATAATTTCATAGCTTGATCACTGAATTGCTTCTTGGGGTACAACAAGGTGACTTATCCAACCAAGGCCATGCCGCTAGATAATTAAAAAGTGTCTGAGGTAGGATTTGAACTCAGGTCCTCCTGACTCTATTCACTGCAATACCTAACTGTCCCCCTTTATATGTATTATTTTTATATTAATTGCCTTTTAAGAATTGGAGAAGGATATAGAGAAAGTTCATTTGAAACTCAATTTTTGAAAAATGAATATTAATTATTTTTATATATATATTTATAAAGACATAATAAAAATAATGTGGATATGATTGTATCAACTGTTATCACTTCTAATGGATTTGTTCAAGTTTATGCAAGTTTTCTGAAGTTTTTCTGCATGCTATAAAATATCCTTTTTTCATTTATTATGGCTAATGTTCCACTACATTATAAATGAAAATGGTTTCAGTCAATCCTTGATTGGTAAACATCTCCTTTATTTCCAGTTCGTTACTATAACTTAAAATAGTGTTAAAAGTTCTTGATCATTGTTTGGGGACTAATGGACTCCGGAAAATGTAAATAATTATTTCTTCTTTCACCAGAAACCCTAAAGGTCCTACCCTCCCAGATTGTTTTTTTTTAATTATTTCTTTCTTACCTATCTTAATCAATGAGAAACTCTGAGAATCTTCCACTCTTAATTTTTATTATTTACTTTTTTGGACAGAATAAAAGTAATCTTTCTTGGCCTCTTTGTTTTATCTCTCTTTTACCCAGTTTTAGTCACTGAATAGTAGCTGACTCAGTCAAACTGTGAATTGGAAAAGATCTTAACTTAAAGAGGTCAAGGTCTCCCACTGCATCCAGGGAAATTTCCAGTCATCCTGATCCATATCTGGCCACTAAACACAAATGACTCTAGAGAAGAAAATGAAGTTGGTGACTTTATGCAGCAAGTTAAATACAATTCGCATGCATATCATGGCATCACCTCTCTAATGTCATGGTCATCTTTGAAAGATAAACAACAAAATACTCCTATAAATAATTTTTCTATATGTGGATCTTTCCCCTCTGTCTTTGGTCTCTTTAGAGAGATATATATTCTTATTCAAGAGTATTATTATTATTATTATTAGTCAAGTGATTTGTTGATTCCAACTGAAAAACTCTGAATTCTGTCCCCAGAGAGCAGGTATGAAAAGAAAACAGATTATTAAGAAGTCATTACAATGCAAATAGAAGAAAGAGAAATAGTAAAGAGTTCTTTGGGCAAGATAAACAGACAGGCCAGCTGCTGATTAATTCAAAGATAGGAGGTAAGAGATTAAGACATGTGCCATATTTTCCTTTTATGTCTCTTAGGGTCCATGAAAGAGACTTTGCTTTGGGAGTGGTCTGGGTCTTGTACTGGAGAGATTGCTAAAAAGTGTGGCTCTAAGATGGGTTCCTATTTAGTTACAATGACCTATTATCTTGCCTGCATGTTCTAGTTTTTAGCTTGATCTACAGGTGAAAGCATGGCCAGGGTCAAAATAAAGGTCAGGAGGGAACATTTTAACAGTTGGAGAGAAGATTACAAAAGTAAGTTACACACACACACACACACACACAAGTGTATATATACACATATATGCTTATCTTCATATATGCATATATACTCACCCAAATATACATATATGCATACACATATGTATTTATAAATATATACAGATATATGTATACATATGTATAAGATTACAGGATTTAAACATTTTAACAGTGCAGAAAGAGATTACAAAATTTGCTTCCAATTACAATTTTTATCTCTGTCCATATTTTCCTACATCAATATATCAATATCATTGGATCCAATGGTATGCAAGTCTGACAGTTAACAAGTATTTATTATGCACTGACTGTATGCTAAACTATATACTAATCAATGGGGTTACAAAGAAAAACAAAAGAAAAGAAAAATACTACTTAGTGACTTTCTGATTATAGCCCCAAATTCCTTTCCAGGCTGGCTGAACTTTTCCATAACTCCACCAACAATGGATTAATGTATGTGTCCTTTGAACTTCCCTCAAATTTTTTTTGACATATTTACCTATCTGATGGGTTTGAAGATTTGGGAAGCTTTTACTTCTGGTTAGAAATTTATTATTATTATTATTATTATTATTATTATTATTATTATTATTATTATTATTATTATTATTATTAGCAATCACCAGTCATAAGGGAAGGAGAATCTTGCTTCTTTCATATGGACAAAGAACTTTAACTTATTTCATTCGGCTATTTGGTTATTTCTCAGAGCTACCTTATTAAAAGAGAAGTTTCATTATTTACTTTACTATGTTGCTGAGGAAATTAAGGTATTGAATCTTGTAACATCTGTGGAGTTGCAGGGAGTATTTGTTTAAAATCCCCATGCTTTTGATTTCAGGAGTTTCCCGACCTAACATTTTCTCCCCGATGCCAATTAGCTTGTCAAGTTTACTAGAAAAATAAAATGCATTTTAAAAATGTTTATTTCATTTTTATTCATTAGATTAAGTTAGAATAAAAGGGAGGGAGTGAATACAAGAGACCTCTTTAGCATTTCAAATCATTACAGTTCAATCAGACATTTAATTTTGGGATATTCTCAAGAAATTAACTTTTTGTTCATAAAAGAAAACAGGCAATAATTAAATCCTTTTGACTTCAGATAGGTGTGGTTTCAAGTTTCATTGTGAACTATATTATAAAAGGCAAGTTTTAATTTGCCTACAAGGCAAGTGAAATTGATTTAATAATATTTTGAGTTATCTTTGGTGTTAAACATAATTATTTAACTTTTTCATTTTTAAACAAATATTTGTTTTTAAACAACATGTCCTTAAATTATGTAATATTCTTGGAGAAAACAATTTTTTTTAGTTCTCCAGTATCTAGGATAGTGGGAACATAAGAATGAATCAACAAGCATATGCATGAGGATGAATGTTGAAAAACTTTCATACTGAAACTGGAAAAACAGTATAAAATATCAGTTGGAAAAAAAATTGTAGCTTTGAATGTGAATAGGACAAATCCTTCCATGAAATGGAAGCAGAAAGCAGAGTGAATTAAAACTTAGATTCTTACAATGAGGTTTACAAGAAACTTTTGATGCAAAGAGATATAAACAGTAAAGTTAAGAGCTGGAACATAATATATTTTGCATCAGCTGATCTAAATAAAGAAGAGGATGCATTCCTTATCTCAGGCAAAGCAAACATATATATATATATATATATATATATATATATATATATTTAAAAGAGACAATAAAGGAAGCTACATCTTGCTAAAAGATATAGGTAATGAAGCAATATCAATACTTAGCATCTATGCATCACTAGTGGAGCATTCATATTCCTTGAGGACTGGTTAGGTGAGTTATGGGAAGAAATTGATGATAACTATATTATTAGGGAACCTCAAGCATCCTCCCTCAGAATTAGATAAATTTTACTACTAAATGAACAAAGAATTTACAGAAGTGAAGAGCATTTTAGAAAATTTAGATATGATAGACTCCTGAAGGAAGCAATGACTATAGAAAGGAATATATATTTTTCTCAGTGGCACATGACACCTATATAAAAATTGAACTATTAGGGAATAAAATCCTCATAATCATATGTAGAAAGGCAGAGATATTTAATGCATCCTTTTCAGATCATAATGCAGTAAAAATTAGGTGAAGTAAATGCCCGTGGAAAGATAGAGGAAAAATTAAATGGGGAAAAAATGATCTAATTTTAAAACATGAATAGGTCAAACATTAATTTTTATAAAATTTTCTCCCCTCTTCCCTTCTTTACCTCCTCATCAAGAAAGTATGTAATCTAATATATGTTATTTTTCACAATCATGTTAAAACTTATTTCTATATTAGTCATGTTTTGAAAGTAGAATCAAAACAAATTTAAAAAAATAGGAAATACTATTCTTTGATCTCCATAGTTTTTCTCTGGATGTGGGCAGCATTTTATATCACAATTCTTTCAGAATTGTCTTTGATTATTAAATTGCTAAAAAGAGCTAAGTCTATCATAGTCA
Source organism: Macrotis lagotis (assembly GCF_037893015.1). Classification (NCBI taxonomy): domain Eukaryota; kingdom Metazoa; phylum Chordata; class Mammalia; order Peramelemorphia; family Peramelidae; genus Macrotis; species Macrotis lagotis. Next base: position 76,585,745 of record NC_133660.1, read on the forward strand.
ATCATCAAACAATGTTGCTGTTACTGTGTACAGTATTCTCCTGATTCTGTTAATTTAGCTCACCATAAGTTCTTGGAAGGTTTTACAGGTTTTTCTGAAATCTACTTGCTCATGTTTTTTATTTTTACAGAACAACAATGTTCTATCATGCTTATATATCACAACTTGCTTAGCCATTCTCCAATTAATGGGTTTCCCTCTCCTTTAAAAGTTCAAATAGCTGTTACAAATATTTTTGTACATGTGAGTACTTTTCATTTTTTAATAATCTCTTCGGAATATAGACGCAACAGGTGCATTGTTGAATCAAAGTGTATACATAGTTTTATTTCTTTTTCCATAGTTCTAAATATTTATCCAAAATGGTTGAATAAGTTCACAACTCCACCAACAATGAATTAGTGTCCTAGTTTTCCCACATTCCTTCTAACATTAATCAGTTTCTTTTTTCATCATATTAGACAATCTGATAAGTTAGAAGTGGTTCCTAAGAGTTGTTTTAAGTTACACTTCTCTAATAATAATGATTTAGAGCATTTTTATATGGCTTTAGATAGCATTAATTTCTTCATCAAAAATTGTTCATATCCTATGACAATTTAGCAATTGCAGAACTATATGCATTCTTATACATTTGAAATGGTTCTCTATATATTTTAGAAATGATACCTTTCCAGAAATAATGACTGTAATTATTGTTTCTAATATTTAATTTTTATTTATTTCTTTTTGTATTGATTTTATTTATGCAAGATCTTTTTAGTTAATGTAATAAAGTTATCTATTTTACATGTGCTTTATCTCCTAAGAATTTTGTCATAATTTTTTCACCCTCCATAGATCTATAAGTAAATGATTTAATTGGCTTATGTTATTACTTTTTGAACTTATCCTGGATATATTATGTGAGATGTTAATCTATGTCTCATTCTTGCCAAACTATTTTTCAGTTTTCACAGCATCTTTTATCAAATAGTGAGTTCTTATCCTAGAAGCTGAAATCTTTGAGTATGTCATACAGTCAGTATATTAGTATTGCCATTTATAATCTGTTTTCTTAATCTAACCTATTCCTCTAATCAACCATTCAATTTCTTAGTTAGTACAAAACAGTTTTGATGATTGCCACTTTTTAATGTCAATTTAAGTCTGGTGTAGTTAGGTTATCCTCCTTTGTATTTTTCTTTCATTAATTCCTTTGATGAATTTTAAAATTATTTTTATAGCTCCAATTTTTTTGGAAATTTGTTGATATGGCACAGAGTAAGTAGACTAATTTAGGTAGAATGGATTATTTTTATTATATTAATTTAGATTACTCATGAGAAATTTATATTTTCCAGTTGTTTGGATCTGACTTTATTTGTGTGAAAAGTGTTTTGTAATTATGTTCACATATTTCCTGAGTTATTCTTAGCAGACAGACACCAAAATGTTTTATATTGAATATAACTAGTTTAAATGGAATTTATCGTTCTATTTCTTGTTGAGATATCTAACTATCCATCCATCCATCTATCTATCTATCTATCTATCTATCTATCTATCTATCTATCTATCTATTGATATCTCAGCAAGCTGAACAACAGGTCATAATACCAAGATAACTAATTAAAGAAAAATGTAATGAAAGTTAGCCAACTGTGCCAGAACTTAATTAATATTATAAAATGGCAATCATTAAAACTATTTTGTATTGACTAAGAAATAGAGTGATAGGTAATTGCAATTTATTAGATTGAGGCAACATATCAGCTGATAGAGATATTATATATCATTCAAATTTCCTAAAGTTGTCAGTTATTTAAAGTGATTTTTAATTGATTCTTTAGAATTCTTTAAGCATACCATTATATCATCTGTAAAGAGCAAGAAATTTGTTTCCTCGTTGTCAATTATAATTCCTTCAATTTCTTTTTTCTTATCTCATTGGAAACAACATTTCTTAGAGGAGATAATTTCACCCCTCATTTTATTGGGAAAACTTCCAGCTTATAGTTATTACAGATAATAATTTCTTATGGTTTTAGATAAATAATACTTATCTTTTAAAAGAAAACTCTATTCCTATGTTCTCTAGTGATTTTAATAGAAATGGCTGCTGCATTCTTTTTCAGTATTTCTTGAATTAATCAGATGATTTTTCTTTGGTTTGTTATTGATTTGGTCAGTGCAGTTGGTTTTTTTTTTTTTAGATATTTTTCCTAATATTGAATCTGGTTTCTGTTACAAACTCAATGTGGTCATAGAGAATTATCCTGATGATATAATACAATAATTTCTTTGTTAATATTTTAATTGAGACCTTGTTATCTCTTATACCTTCTGTTTCTTCCTTAAGGATATGATTTTTCCTCTCATCACACTCAGTTTGGATCAATGTACAATATGGAAAAAAAGCAAAGAGTGACAAAATGCTTTCTGTGGGGGGAGGGAAGTAAGATTTTGGGGAAAAATTTTAAAACTCGAATAAAGTCTTTAATATTTAATTGAATTTTTTTGCATCAATATTCATTAGAGAAATTGGTTTATAATTTTCTTTCTCTGCTTTGACTCTACCTGGTTTAGGTGTCACATGCTTGTGTTGTAAAGAGAATTTGGCAGAACTTCATCTATTCTTCCTAACAATTTATATATATATATATATATATATATATATATATATATATATATATATATATATATATATATATAAATAATTTCCCCCTGGAACTGTTTTTACTGCTGTTTTGGTGTGCTTTCATTATTCTCATTTTCTTCGCTGAAATTACTGATTTGTATGATTTGTAGTTTGTCCTACTCATTTTTTGTAATATAATATTTATTTCCAATTAATTTTTAGTCTGTCTTTCCATGATACTTTATTACACATAATTTTTATTACATCATGATATGAAAAGGAGGCATTTATTATGGCTGCATTTATGCTTTTGATTGTGATGAATTATGCCCTAATAAATTGTCAATTTTGTGTAGGTGTTATGTATCACTGTGAAAAATTTATATTCCTTTCTATCTCCATTCAGTTTTCTCTAGAGTTATATATATTTAACATTTCTAAATTTCCATTTAAGTCTGTAACTTTTTCTTACTTATTTTGTGATTAATTTTATCTAATTCTGAGAGAGGGAGATTGAGTTTTCCTATTAGTAAAATATTGCTGTCTCTGACTTCCTATAACTCACTCAATTTGTCCTCCACTCTGCATGTACCTCAATGTAATTCTTCTAAGCAACATATTGTAGGACTCTAACTTTTAATTGACTATGCTATCCACTACCAGCATGTGTAAGAGCTCATTTTATTCACATTCACAGTTGTTATTACTAATTCTGTATTCTCTCCATTCTTCCCCCCCCCTCCCTGTTGTTCTTTTCTCCATTTATTCACCCTATTCTTCTTCAGCACTGTTTGGTTTCTTAATATTATCTCCCTCAATCTGGTCTCTTTTTTATGATTCCCACTCCTTTTTCTTTCCTCTTATCTATCCTACTTCTACTCTTCCTTCTGCCTTCTTTTTATTAACCCCTCCTTTTTCCTTTTTTTCCCCTTTCCTCTCCTAAGTCCCTGTAGGGGAAGACAAATTTCTAAATATAAATGAGTGTGTATGGTATTACCTCTTCCAGCAAGATCAAAAGAGAGTAAGATTCAAACAGTGCTTACCCCACCCTCATTTTTGCCTGTACTGTAATAGGTCTTTTTTATCTCTTCATGTGATACTTCTTTTCCCTTTCCTCACTGTAATTCTTTTTTATTCCTTACATTTCTTATATCATCTCATCAAAATTAATTTATACCCAGGCACATTTTTTTTATTAGATTCTTACCAACCTAATAGAGATACAATTCTTGAGTAATGAATTTCATCTTCCTGTGTAGGGATGTAAACAGTTAATCCTATTTAATAACTTTTCTCTTTCCTATTTACCTTTCTATGTATCTTCTCTCTGTGTGTATCTTTATCTCTGTCTCTGTCTGCCTCTTTCACCTTCTCTTTTTCTCAATCTCTGTTTTTCTCTCTGTGTTCAGCTCTGGTCTTTTCATAAGAAATGTATGAAAGTACCCTATTTAATTGATTGCTCTTCTTTTCCTTAGAAAGAGTATGTATAATTTTGCTGGACAATTGAAACTTGGTTACAATCCAAGTTTCTTTACCCTCTAGAACAGATCCTCTTCTTCCCCCACCCCCCGCCCCAGACAATTCTTTAATATTGAGATTGTACAATCCTGTAGATTCAGGATGACTGGCTCAGTAAAAGGCAGATGATATTCAATTTAATGCAGATAGTAACAAGCCAAAATGCTTTTATGAGTCCCTGGAAGCTATTTATGTACCAAAGACTTTTGGTTCAAGGGGCAGTTAGGTGACACAGTGGATAGAGCACTGACCCTGGAGTCAGGAGTATGTGAGTTCAAATCTGACTTCAGGCAATAATTACCTAGCTATGTGGCCTTGGGTAAGCCACTTAACCCCACTGCTTTGTAAAAAAAAAAAGAAAAAAAGACTTTTGGTTCATCTCAACCACTCGGTGCTGATGGATCCACATTGATTAATGACAGGGACATCACCCTAGAGAGATGGACTGAACACTTCCAAAGTGTTCTTAAGAGACCATCATCAATTAATGCAAAATTCATTGACCAATTACTTCAAGTTGAAGTCAATCAGTGCCTAGTTGAAGTTCCAGCTGAAGAGGTTTTGAATGCCATTAGACTCTTTTCAAATGACAAATCATATGGTACTGATTCTATTCCAACTGAGATCTAAAAGGTGGGGGGAAAGTCCATTGCTCCTCCAAAAACTGACTGAAATTTTCCACATTATATGGCACAAAAAGGTTATCCTCCAGGAATTCCAAGTCTGCCTCCACTGTCCATCTCTATAAAAGGGAATAGATTGTGCTGCTAAAATCACAGGGATATTTCTCTTTTTGTCATTGCTGGCAACATTCTTGCCAGAATTCTTCTCATAGGCTGATCTTTCACCTGTCACCTCCTTGAGTGCCAGTGTGGATTCAGAAAGGATCCAGGAACCATCATGGAATATGATGTATGCTGCCTGACAACTACAGGAAAAAAACTCCAGGAACAGAATAGAGGTCTGTATACAACTTTTGTAGATCTGACCAAGAACTTTGATACCAACAGTTGTGAGGGATTATAGAAAAAGACATCAAAGTTTGGTTGCCTGGAGAAGTTCATCAGTATTGTATGCCAATTTCATGACAGCATGGATTGCTGACAATGCTCTTGAGATTTCCCTGTGACCAATGGAGTGAAACAAGGATGTGTCCTTGCTCCCATATTTTTAGCATGATGTTTTCAGTCATGTTATCAAATGCCTTCACTGAGGATGAACATGGCCTCAAGGTTAGCTACTGAACTGATGGCAAATTCTTCATCTTGCAAAAGCTACAAGCCAAGACCAAAGTAGAGGGAGTATTGGTGCAGGATCTTCCATTTGCAGATGATTGTGCATTTGATGCAGTCTCTGAAGCTGAGATGCAATGAAGTATGGATTGAGTCTCTGCTACTTGTGCTAATTTTTGGTCTAACACTTAACACCAAGAAAACACAGGTGTTCAATCAGCCAGAACCACACTATTCATATGTTGAACCATTGATTACAGAAAATGGAGTAGTTTTGAGTACTGTGGACAAGTTCACTTATCTTGGAAGTGTCCTTTCCAAGATGAATACATTGACAATGTGATTGATACATGCATTGCCAGAGCTAACTCAGTATTTGAGAGACTCCAAAAGAAAGTATGGAAGAGATGAGGTTTTAGACTGCTTACCAAACTGAAGGTCTACAGAGCTGTTGTACTGACCTCATTGCTATTTGCCTGTGCAACCTGGACAGTCTACTAGAGCCATGTCAGGAAATTGAATAACTTCCATTTAAATTGACTTTGGAAGATTCTGAAGATCATCTGGCAGAAGAAGATACCAGATACTGATGTCCTTTCTCAAGCTACACTGGCTTAGCATTCCAGTAATATTACAGAGAGTAAAACTTCCATGGGCTGGACACATTGTTAGAATGCTAAATGTATACTTGTCAAAAAAATTATTTTATGGAGAATTAACACAGAGAAAGTGCTCACAAAGGTGTGAACAGAAGTGATACCAAGACACTTGAAGGTCACATTGGAAAACTTCAAAATGATTGTATAGCATGGGAGACACTGACATAGGACCACCAAATATGCCATGCCCTCATCAGTGAGGGTGCTGAACTCTGTGGGGAAGGCAGAAAAAGAAGAAGCTCAATGGAAATGTGACATATTCAAGTTTAGAATGCCCTCCCCAGATGTTCAAAGGGACTATTTGCACCCAATCTGTGGAAAAGCATTCTGAGCTCATATTGATCTGATCAGCCATAGTCAGACACACTGTAATTTATCTTAAACATACAGATGTTATTTTGTTTTTCTTTGATAATTAAGGATAACAATGAACCAGCCAATCACTTCTTTCTGGCTGCTTGCAATGTTTTCTCCTTTAACTTTGGTTACAATATTGTTCAGTAGTTTCATTTTGAAATCTCCTTCAGAAGGTGATCTGTAAATTTTTTCAATGATCATTTTACCTTCTGGTTCTAGTATATGAATGCAGTTTTCCTTGACAATTTCTTGAAAAATGCTGTCAAGGTTGTTGACTTGCATGCAGTCCTATGATCTCACCTGGATCTGTTTTTGAGATAAGTTGATTTTCAGTGAGGTATTTTACATTTTCTAAATCCTTTCTATGCTTATTTGTTATTTTGTTTGCTTGATTCTTGATGTCTCACAGAGTCATTAGGTTCCATTTACTCAATTCTTATTTTTAAGGAATTATTTCTTCACTTAGTTTCTCCTTTCCATTAATTCAATTACACTTCTAATGGAATTGTTTTCTCCAGTCTACTATTCTCCATTTGACCAGTTCCATTTTTTAAGGAATTGCTTCCTTTGTCCCTTTGGTTGGTAAGAAGTTAAGAGAAAGGAGGGGGTAAAATGGGGAAAGTGGCAATTAGAAGCAAAACACTATTGATTTGAGACAGGAAAATTAAAAATAATTCTGAGGTAATGACTCATAACTATTAGATTTGTCAATAGGACAGACTAGGAAAATGACAATTGTTGGAAAAATGTGGGAAAAATGAAATATTAATATATCTTTGGTGAAATTGTGAACTGATACAAAATTTTTTTTGGAGCAATTTGCAATTATGTCCTAAAGGTTATAAAATCATGCAGATTCTTTGATCTAGCAATATTAAGTCTTGATCTGTATCCCAAAAAAGATTTAGAAAAAAAGGAAAATGTATTGTTATGTACAAGAGTACTTATAGCAACTTCTTTCTGGTTTAACCTGTCATAATCTGTCATGTACTGAAGAATGATTGAACAAATTGTAGAATATGATTATGACAGAATACTACTCTGATTTTTGAATTTTTTCAACTTATATTTCCTTTAACATGGATTTTATGGAAATGTTTTGTATTTGCATCCACAATGCATGTATATAACCTCTATCAAATAGTTAGCTTTCTCAAGGAGGGGGATGGCATGGGAAGAAGTGAAAGGATATGAAACTCAAAGTTTTAAAATGAATGTTAGAAATTGTTTTTACTTGTAATTGAGAAAAAATAAAATAATAAAATAAATACACATACAAAGAATTGAAAGTAACTCATATTTGTAGAGTTATATTGTCTTACATAGTATTATGTATAGTGTTATATAGTTATGTGCTGAACATAAGTATTGTTCTACCTCTTCATTTTGCATGTGAGGAACTCAGGGGCAAAAAAAATATTAAGAAACTTGCATCAAGTCAGGTAAGAGAAAATGACATAGCTATAATTTAAACCTGGATCATATGATTTTTAAGTCACAGCTCTTTTTCATTATACCAGACTTCATCTATAAAGATACAGAAAAAAATAATTTCTGTAGGTATCATATTTAATTATCAGATATTGAATTAAATATACCCTGTGTAATTTCAGAAAATAGGATTGGTTTGCCAGAAAAAAGTGTCAGAATGGATAATTTAGTTCTCCTTTGACCCTTTGTTTTATTCTCTATGCACTCACAAATGTTTAGAGATGATATAATCTAGTTAGAGAATTTTTTTTAAAGTATACAAGCTGCAATTCTTTAACCTACTTTGACAAGTCAATTATCCAATGAAGTCTCTCTGTGTTTGTGTGCATGTCTTAAATATATACTTGACATCAGATCTATTGAGTGGGACATCATCTAAAGTAATGCTCTTTTAATACTATGCCTGGGAGTTCATTGTTGTCTCTCTATATAAATCTGACATCCAAAAGAGGGAGTTATACATCTGTTTTATTCTCTACAATAAAGGTGATCTCTGGGAATTGTTTGTCGAATATCTCTACAGTAAGATGTTCATCATTTTTATTGATGATATGGGAGATGTCATCTATGAAACTTCAGTGGAACATTTTCTTATCCAGAGGATCATTCTTGAAACCAAGGAAAATCCCTGTACTCCACAAAGCTATGAAAGCTGAAATTAAATGAGTGGTAAATGCTGCTGCAATCCTTAGCCTCCTAAAAAAGGGAGGCTATTGAGGCACTTTCATTTAAAAATGTGATAATCTTACATAATTAAAGATGATAAGAAAGAAGTCCTCTTAAGACACAGGATGTAATTTAGGATTGAAAGAAATCAGAGAAATGACTATGGAGAAAAATTACAAAAAAATTTGGACAACCAGTGGAAATGGAGTCTGGAGTCTGGAGTTTGAAGATGGAATGTTTTGTACACAGAACAGCAATGAGGTCAGTGTTAGTGGATTATATATTATGTAGTGGGGAGTAAAGTATAAAACTGTAAAGTTAGGATAATGACTAGATTTGAAGGCTATTTTCCCACATAAAAACATTTTATTTTTCTAATTAAAATGAAGAAGCAGTTTTCAAATTCATTTTTGTAAGATTTTTAAAGTTTCTAATTTTTTTCCATCCTTTCTCCCCATCCATCTCTAAGAGAATAAGTAATATGAGACAGGTTATGTATACACAACCATGTTAGAAATACTTCCATGCCAGTCATGCTATGAAGGAAGAATCAAAACCAAAGAGAAAATACAACAGAAAAAAACTGGAAGTAGTATTCTTTTATCTGCATTCAGAATCAATATTTCTTTCTCTGAATATAGATAGCATTTTCCATCATGATTTTTTTTAGATTGTCTCAGATCATTGTATTGCTAAGAAAACCTAAGTTTATCATAGTTGATTATCAGACAATATTACTGTTACTATGTACAATTTTCTCTTGGCTCTTGTTCATTTCATTCAAAAATAGTTTATATAAGTGTTTCCAGGTTTTTCTGAAATCTGATTGCTCCTCATTTCTTCTAAACCAACAGTATTCCATTGAAATCATAAATTATAACATACAAAAACAATTTTTAAAATTCATTTTTCCTAAAGTTTGGGGATTTTAATTTTCTTTTATTCCTCACTACCTCCTGGATACAGTAAATTGATGTAGGTTATACATGTGAACTCATGCAAATTACATTTCTATATTTAGTCGTGTTGTGAAGGAAGACAGACAAAAATAAAAGTTACCTGAAAAAAAAGTTATGCTTCAACCTGTATTCAGATTCCATCAGTTCTTTTGTTGGAGATGCATAGCATTTTACATCACAAGTACCTTGGAGTTGTTTTGTATCAACATGTTTCTGAGAATACCTAAGTCATTCACAGTTGATCACCACAAAATACTATTATTGTGCCTGGTTTGGCTCACTTCATTCTACATCATTTTGAGTAAGTCTTTCAAGGTTTTTCTGAAATTCACCAGCTCATCACCACTTATAACATAATAGTATTCCAGTACAATCATATATTACAAACTTGTTCAGTCACTCCCCAATATGATGGGCATGGCCTCAATTTCTAATTCTTTGCCACCAAAAAAGAACTGATATATATCTAAACCCATTACTATTACTTTCTCTCTATCTATCTCTATCTCTATCTCTATCTCTATCTCTATCTATCTCTATCATCTCTATATCTATCTATCTATCTATCCATAAATAAATAAATATATGTTTGGATATTTTGTTGAATATAACATTTATTAAAATTGCTTTGATGGTGGCAGTGGAGCCAGGATGGCCATGTGAAGTTATAATGCTCCTGAATCTTTTCCCTACAAAAGCTAAATGAAGCCTCTGCACAAACATTAAAGTCATAGATCCCACCAAGAAAAAGAGAAGATCCAAACAAGTTTTCAATGGTTGTCATCTTGGAGGATGCTCATTGAAGGTCTGTCTTTTTGGGGGAAAGGGGAAGTAAAGCCTGGGAGGCAAGACAGCAAGAAAGCCAGAGAGGGGCTTTTAGCCACAGTGCAGTCCAGGTCTTGAAAGCTCAACAGCAGCATAGATCCCAGCAACTAGATAGCAAGCAAGCAGGGAGGGTCCCAACCCTTCAATCTGAACTCTGTGAACAACAAAATAAAAGACAGGACTGAGTTGGGAACAAATCACTGCATAGCCAGAACCTGGAAATAAACCTTTGCAAAAGTAAATCCTGGACTACATAAGCCACATCTTGGCCAACCACAAGCCAGGGATCAGATCCCAGCCTCAGCACAGAAAACATGGGTCTATACTCCCTATATCCCAGGATTAGAGCTCAGACATTTCAAGATGAGCAAAAAGATTAAAAGAGCACTAAGATTAAAGATTAAAAAAGCTACTAAGCAGATAAAGATGATAACAATGCCACCTGAAAAGAAAAAAAAACAGTGAAAAATTACCCATAGTGGTATTCTAAAAAGAGTCTATGAATTGAACTAAAATCTAACAGATCACAGAAAAGCTTAAAAAAGAATTTAAAAGCCAAAGAAGAGAGAAAGAAGACATTAGGAAAAAAGAAATGGGAGTCACGCAGGAAAATTATGAAAAATTGACCAGAGAAATCAACTCTTTTAAAAGTAAAAATATAAAAAAAAAGAATGTAACTGGTAGTGATCCTCTGTCCAACAGGGCTGGATTTGGCTCAGGAGAGAAAAGAAAATACATTACACTTAGGTGGGGGTGTCATCAGGACAGCTGAAAGAGCCAGTTTATTGAAAACATTAAATGGTTCTTACACAATAAAACCACAAAATTAGCATACAGGATAAAAAACAATGATGTAATTTATGGGCAGAAATTAACCTGGCAGGATGTGATCCAGGTCAAGAAGTTTGGAAACAGGGCTTATTGAATAGTGAGTTATCAAATCAGAGTTCCATGAAAGATTTCAATTAAAGGGGCAACAGAGCTCAGGTTATTTTAGCCAAAATTGGCCTCTTGACAGCAAACTCACTTGAGTGGCCTCTACACTTCCTTCTTTTCTGTTTACACAACAAGCTCACAATTGCCCAACCTAAGGCTCAACCTGGGTAAGAGGATCCTGAACTCTATTAATAACATATATAGTGGCTCTGGTTACAGAAAAAAAAATACTTTGAAAAAACTTGGCAAACAGCAAAGTAGAAATATCAAGAGAATCAATATAAGACATAATCAGGAGTGCCTAGGTGGCACAGTGAATAGAGCACCAGCCTTGGAGTCAGGAGTACCTGGGTTCAAAGCCAACCTCAGACACTTAATAATTACCTAGCCGTGTGGGCTTGGGCAAGCCACTTAACCCCATTGCCTTGAGAAATCTAAAAAAAAAAAAAAAAGACAATCTATAATACTCTGGGTCCAATGCCCAAAAAGGGTGTGAATGATAAAATCATTTAATTGTCTTATCAGCAGTCTTTTCAAGAATCAAATCTCATTGGGAGGTTATTTTGATGCCTTTAACCAACTTATACAAATTATCAATACCCAAAGATAGTTTTTAAAATGAGAGACAAACAAGAAATGATCAATATCATAATTACAACAAAGCTCACCATGTAGCAACAGATGGAAAATACAACTAATCATACAATTTGTTTCTCAAATCTATATATTCTTCCCTAACACAAATTGTTTATTACAGAATTTTGTAATGCATTAATCAAATGATAAAGATTTTCATAAAGTCTTCTTCTGAGCCTTAAATGTTCTAGTTACATTTTCTTACAAATCTTGAGTAAATTTTGTTTCTGTCTTTTCCTTATTCATCACTTCTTTACATATACATGCTCAAATAATACAATTATAATAGTTAATATTAGTTCCCTCCTTTTCTCAGCAATGATCATAAATTTTTCTATATGGGGTGTGATACTATTTGAGTCAGGAAAAATTATACCTAACTTCTCAGAACCTCTTCTTTGATATGTACAATAGTGACTTTGTTATATCACAAATAAATTTTCAGCTTCCCCTATCAAAATAACTTAAGTTATATTTTTCTCTCCATAGTATAGTTATTACCCATGGAGGGTTTTGCATATAAGTCCAATATTCAGTTCCTTTTGCAGTTCCCAAATTGAATTTCATTTTGCATAGTCTGTCCTCCTTTCTCATCTTATGCTTTCTTTTTCAATTTCTTATTAATTAATTAATTAATTGATTGATTTATTTATTTTTGAATTCCATAACCTTTGCCCCAATCTTGTTCCTCCAACAGAAGGCTATCCTAGTCTTTACGTATTGTTTCCACAGTATACATTGACCCAAGTTGAATGTGATGAGGGAGAAATCATATCCTAAAGGAAAGTCTTTGGTCTCTGTTCTAACTCCACATTTCTTTATACACATTGCTAAAATATTCTTGTTTAAGAGCAAATATAATATCTCCTCCCCCACAAAAATATAGAACCTCATGAAAAATAAAGTAAAAGAAAGAGAAAAAATTCTGTTTCAATCTGTGTTCTGATACCATTATCTCTGTCTTGGGTGGATCACTTTCTTTATCATAAGTCTGTCACAGAAACCACCTCCATACTTTTCCAAAGTTGCCACCGTTGACTGTAACTCCCTCCATCCATTCCTCCCCACTACCATATACTATATTTTCTTTCTCCTTTCACCTGTCCCTCTTCCAAAATGTGATGCAGGGCAGCCAAATGGCAACAGACAAAGCCCTAGCCCTGGGGCAAAGAGGCCCCCAAGCTCATATACCACTCCAGAGAACCAGCAAGCACCCAGCCCTGTGGTCCCCAACAGGCCACCTAATCCCAGCACTTTGCAAAAAAAGTAAAAAAGATAGTGAGTTTTATCTGACTATTCTGTCCAATGATCTACCCTCTCCTCCATCATCCACATCTCCCCTCTTCCCCTGTCCTCCTTCTCTCCTCCTTACTTCAGATGTCTGTACCCTATTGAGTGTGTAGGCTGTTTCTCTCTGAGCCATTTCTGATAGAAGTGAAGTTTCCGTCCTTCCCCCCTCACCTTCCCCCCTCCCATATCATTGCAAAAGCTCATTGCAAAAAAGAATATCTTTTATATGAAGCATCTTAGCCTATTACACCTCTCCTTTCTCTTACTCCCAGTACATTTCCCTTTTAGCCATTGACTCCATTTTTACAATATCTTATATCTTCAAATTTAGCTCTATCCTATGCTTCATCTATAAAAGCTCCTTCTATCTGCTCTATAAAATGACAAGGCTCATATGAGCATTATCAGCATCATTTTTCTATGCAGGAATACATACACTTCATCATCATTAAGTTGCTCTTAATTTACCCTTCTCCTCCACTCTCTATGCTCCACGTGAGAGCTGTATTTGAATGTCAAACTTTCTGTTCAGCTCTGACCATTTCAACAGGAACATTTGAAATTCCTTTCATCTTTTCCCCAGAAGAGGATGTTCAGTTTTGCTGGGTAGTTGATTCTCGGTTGCATTCCAAGCTCTTTTGCCTTCTGAAATATTATATTCCAAACCCTACAAGGACCAAATATAGATTTAGCAGCAAGATTTCCATTTACTTTTGCAAACTAGATCACTTTTAACTTGAACTCAACATTGTACAAAAATCTTTTCTGAGCCATTTCTGGGCAGAACATGACAAAGCATAACCTAATATATCAGGAACAAAAGTTAAACAATGAGTGCAAAGACAACAAGTGTGAAAAAGTGGGAAATACAAGTAAAAAATCTATAACCGCTGTTTGAGATGTTTCCAGTTTTTAAGACTCCCAATTTTTCAAAAAGGATACATTTTATACATGAGGAAATATGGTAAATAGCAAATTAGAGATTCTGAAAAATAAAGGAAGAAATTAATCAAATTGAAAGCAAGAAAATCATTGATCTAATAAATAAAACTGAAAATACCAGTAAAATAGATAAAGCTTTGGTTAATATGATTTAAAAATAGAAAAAAGATAACCAAATGAGCAGTATCACTGATGAAAAGGGTGAAGTAACCACCAATGAGGAGGAAATTAAAGGCATAATTCAGAATCACTTGGCTGAACTGTATGGCACTCACTTTAATAACCTGAGGAAAATGGATGCATATTTACAAAAATACAAAGTGCCCCATGCCCACAGAACAGTAAAGCTGTTCATTTCCTTTGACCCAAGAATTCCAATTCTTGGTCTATATGCAGGAGAAATCAAAAAAATGAGAAAAATTCCACATGTTCCAAAATATTCATAGCATCTCTCTTTATAATGACAAAGAATTGGAAACTGAGGGAAGGCCTGTCAACTGGAGAATGGCAAAGCAAGTTATGATACCTGAATACTATGGAATATTATTATTCTATAAGAAACACAAATTGTTGGACACTAGATAAGCTTGGAATGAGTTACAGGATCTAATGCAGAACCAAGAGAATAATGCACATTAACAACAACATTGTGAAATGATCAAACTTGATAGAAGCAGCTCCACTCAGCAGATCAGAGAGCTAGGACAACCTTATTAGCCTGGCTATGGATGATGCTATCCCCATCCAGAGGAAGTAAAACAAAACAAAACAAAACCAAAAAAAATTTAAAAACTTCAAAATCTGATGAATACTTTATAAAAACTAACACTTATGTATCTCTTTTGTTTATACCTAATTCCTCATATCAAAAATGACTGATCTGTAAACATATTTTTCACAAATAT
This sequence comes from Macrotis lagotis, assembly GCF_037893015.1. Classification (NCBI taxonomy): domain Eukaryota; kingdom Metazoa; phylum Chordata; class Mammalia; order Peramelemorphia; family Peramelidae; genus Macrotis; species Macrotis lagotis. The sequence goes on from NC_133660.1 coordinate 76,600,781, forward strand.
GTTAACAAAGTACAATGCTAACATGAACTCTTTGCCACTGAGGCAGGGCTAGGGGTGTGGGAAGGGAGGATAGAAGGAAATATTATAACTTAAAATTATACATATGCATAGGGTTGTGTCCTAAAAAACTTTCATATTTGTGAAAATAAAATCAAAATAAAGCAAAAAAATAAAACTAAAAAATACAAACTGCCCAGATTAACTAAAGAGGAAATAAAATACTTAAATAACTCCATTTCAGAAAAAAAAGAAATTGAAAAAACCCTCAGTAAACTTTCTGAGAAAAAAGTCTCCATGCCCAGATGGATTTGCAAGTGAATTGCACCAAAAATTTAAGGAGCAACTAATTCCTATTCTACATGAACCAGTTAAAAAAAATAGGAGTAGAAGTTCTGCCAAATTCCTTTTATGATGCCAACATGGTGCTGATAGCTAAACCAGGAACAAACAAAACAGAAAATTATAGACCAATCTCCCTAAAGAACATTGATGTAAAAGTCTTAAATAAAATTTTAGTGCAGAGTATAACTTGCTATAAACTCTGTGCTAAACATATTTGAAAATACCAATAGAAAAACCAATAGAAATCATATGATTATCTCAATAGATGTTGAAAAAGCCTTTGATAAAATACATTTATTCCTTTGAAAAATTTTAGAAAGTATAGGAATAAATGGAGTTTTCTTTATAATAATAATGTGTATCTATCAATATCTGCAACATCAACAAATATTATATACAAAGGAGAAAAACTACGAGCATTTCCAATAAGATCAGGGGTGAGACAAAGATGTCCATTATAATCATTACCATTCAATATTCTGTTAGGAATATTAGCTTTATTGCATCAAATTTATAAGGTCACAAGTCATTCCCCAATTGATAAATGGTCAAAGGATATGAACAGACAGTTTTCAAATGAAGAAATTAAAGCTATGTGCAATCATATGGAAAAATGCTCCAAACCATTATTGATTAGAGAAATGCAAATTAAAACAACAATGAGGTATCATCTCACACCTATCAGATTGATCAAGATGAGAAAACGGGAAAATGATCAATGTTGGAGAGGTTGTGGGAGGATTGGAACATTGATGTATTGCTGGTAGAATTATGAGTTAATCCAACCATTCTGGAGAACAATATGGAACTATGTCCAAAGAGCAATAAAAATCATCATGCCATTTGACCCAGCAATTATAATGCTAGGTCTATATCCAGAAGAAATAGAAAAAAGGGAAAAAAAGCCCATATGTTCCAAAATATTCATAGCAGTTCTTTTTGCAGTGGCAAGGAATTGGAAATTGATGGAATGTTCATCAATTGTAGAATGGTAGAACAAAATTATGGTATATGAATGTTTTGGAATGCTATTGTTCTGTAAGAAACCATTAGTGATCAAAGTCTTGAGAAGCAAAGAATGAATTACAAGATCTGATGCTGAGCGAAGGGAACAGAATCAAGAGAATACAGTACACATTGACAACAACATTTTGAGATGATAAACTTTGATGGATGAAGCTCCTCTCAGCAGTTCAGAGAGCTAGGACAACCATATTAGAACACCTATGGAAAATACTATTCCCATCCAGGGGAAGAAAAACAAAACAAAACAAAACAAAACAAAAAACCCCTTTCAGAATTCGAAGAACATTGCATTCACTTTTTAAAAAAAAAGTTATGTATTTCTTTCCCTTAATCCTAATTCTTCATACTGAAGATAACTAATCTGTAAATATGTTTAACACAAATGTGTACATACAAAATTAACTTGACTGTTCACTGCTGAGGGTAGGGGATTAGGAAGGGAGGGTGGAAGAAAATTATGCATGTTAAAATATACATATGCATATGAATGAATGTTGAAATACTTCATAACATGTATTTGGAAATATAAAATATTAATTATAATATGATATAATCAATTATAATATAATAAAATTAATTTCTTTGTGCTCTCTCTATATATATATCTATATCTCTCTCTATATCTCTCTATATCTATATCTCTCTCTATATCCTCTCTCTATATCTCTCTCTATATCTATATCTATATCTATATCTACATCTATATAGTGTGTATGTCTGATCCACGTGATACTACTGAATGAGACATACACACTTTTATACTACTTGGATATAGATTCAAATTGATCTCCACAATGGTTGGATCAATTCACCACTCCAACAACAATGCATTATTTTTCCAGTTTTCCTAAATCTTCTCTATTTTATATCATTTTCCTTTTTCTTCATATTAACCAATCTGATAGATATGAGGTACTACTTCAAAATTGTTTTAATTTGCATTTTTCTAATCAATAGTGATTGAGAACTTTTTATATGACTATCAAGAGATTTAATTTCATGATGTAAAGTGTTAATTCATTTTCTTTGATCATTTACTAATTGGGGGATGAGTAATGTATTTATAAATTTGATTCATTTCTCTCTATATTTGAGTAAGGAGCTACCATCAGAAACACTGGCCATAAAAATTGTTTCCCATCTTTCTGATTTTTTTTAGGTTTTTGCAAGGCAAATGGGGTTAAGTGGCTTGCCCATGTAGGTAATTATTAAGTGTCTGAGGCTGGATTTGAACTCAGGTACTCCTGACTCCAGGGCCGGTGCTATATCCACTGTGCCAACTAGCTGCCTCTGATTTCTTTCTAATTTCCATTGCATCAATTTTCTTTATGTAATACCTATTTAATTGTTTTTCAAGGTAATGAGGTTAAGTGACTTGCCCAATATTGCACAGATAGTAAGTATCAAGTTTCTGAGTTCAAATCTGAATTCTAGTCCTCTTAACTACAGAGCTAGTACTCTATCTACTATACCACCTGCTGCCCCAAAATCTATTTAATTCAGCATAAGCAAAATAATCGATTTTGCAATTGATAATGTTCTCTGTTTCCTGTTTGGTGATATATTCTTCACTGTCAATAGATGTGACATATGAACTATTCCTTTACCTCCTAATTAATTTATGCTAATCTCCCTTTAGGTGTAAATCATGCAAGCATTTCGACATTTTCTTGCAAGGTATAGGTTGTGAGATGTTGAATTTCTGTCATATGGATTAATAGTTTTCTCAAGAGTCTTTTTTTAATAAGTAGTGAGTTTTTATCTCAGAAGCTGGGAGTCTTTGAGTTTATCAAATAATAAATTATTTTAGTTTTGTACTTATGTATCTTTTATATGAAACTATTATAGTATCCACTAGTCTTTTTTATTCAATGGCAAAAAAGATTTTGTTGATTGCCCTTTCATAATATAGCTTTGGTTTGGCTAGATAAACCTCCTTTGGATTTTTTACATTAATTCCCTGGATATTCTTGATCTTTTATTTTTGAGCTCCATGAAATAGAATTTCGGTAGTTAGATTGGTATGGCAATGAATAAGCAAATTAATTTAGGCAGAATAATTATTTTTATTATATTAACTTTATAATATTAATTCAGCCTACCCATGAAAAATTGCTATTTTCTAATTGCTTAGATCTAACAGTATTTGTGTGAGAAGTGTCTTGTAATTTTTTTTTTATTATTTCTATCGTTATTTTAAATGGAATTTCTCTTTTTCTTGCTGCTGGGTTTGATGATAATATATAGAATCAGTAATTCTTGATTTTTGATGTATATTATATCCTGCAACTTTAGTAAAGCTGCTAATTATTTCAAATAGTTGTTTAATTGATTCTCTAGGGTTCTCTAAGTATAAACATCCAGAAAGAATGATGATTTTGTTTCCTCATTCCCTGTTCTAATTACTTGGATTTCTTTTTCTTCAAATTTTTAAAGCTCTCATTTCTAGTACTGTATTGAATAACCATTATGATTATTGTCATCCTTCTGCCCAATTTTATTAAGATAGCTTCTGGCTTATCTGCATTTTAGATAATCTTTGTTGATAAATTTAGATAGATATTACTCATCATTTTAAGGAAAACTCCATTTATTCCTATACTTTTTAGTATTTTTTTACAGGAATGGGTGGTAAAATTTTTCAAAAGTTTTTGTAGAATCTATTGAGGTAATCTTAAGATTTCTGTTCACTTTGTTATTGACATGGACAATTATATAAGTAGCTTTATTAATATTGACCTATTATTGCATCTGAAGTATTTCATAAATGTATAATCTGTTTATAAATTTCTGTAATTTATAATTTTCTTCTCAAAGTTTTGTCCTTCCTTATATAAACACATGCAAATATTGATTTCATAAAAGGAATTTGGTAGAATTTCTTCTTTATCTTTTTTTCCCCAAATAGTTTATATAGTATTGGAGCTGATTGTTCTTTAAGTAATAGAATTATATTATAAATTCTTCTGGTTTTAGAAGCTTTTTCTTGGTTTATTGATTGTTCAATTTCTTTTTCTAAAATGGGATTATGCACTTTATTTCTTCTGTTAATTTGTGGTATTTATAAATTTTCAAATATTCATCCATTTCACATATATTTTCAAATTCATTAGCATGCATTTGGGTAAAAAAAATCCTAATTATTGTTTTAATTCTCTGTTCCTTTGTGGTGAGTTCTCCCTTTTCCTCTTTTTTATAATGGTAATTTGGTTTTCTTTCTTTTTTTAAAAAATCAACTTAACCAAATATTTATCTATTTTATTTTTTCTTCAAACTATTTCTTAGTTCAATAGCTTTCTTACTTTTAATTTCATCAATCTTTCCTGATTTTTAGAATTTCTAATATTGCATTTAAATGGGGATTTATAATTTGATCTTTTTCTAACTTTTTTAGTTATAGGCCAAATTTGCTGACCTCTTTTTTCTCTAATATATATATATATATATATGCATTTAGAGATACAAAATTTGCCCTAATAAATTCTTTGACTGCATTGTACAAGTTTTGGCATGATGTCTCATAAGTCACATTTTCTTTGCTGAAATTGTTGATTATTTCTATGATTTGCTATTTCTTTAAAACTTTTTGTAATTTTTACAATTTACAATTTACAATTAATTTTACAATTCCCCCAATCTCACTTCCCTCCCCCACCCCACCCCCACAGAAGGCAGTTTGCTAGTCTTTACATCATTCCCATAGTATGCATTGATCTAGGTTGAATGTGATGAGAGAGAAATCTTAACCCTAAGGAAGAAACATGTAATATGAGATATAGCAAAATTACATAATAAGACATGTTTTTTAAATTAAAGATAATAGTCCTTGGCCTTTGTTCAAACTCCACAATTCTTTCCCAGTATAGAGATGGCACTCTTCATCACAGATACCCCAAAATTATGCCTGATTGTTGCCCTATTGGTATGAGCAAGTCCATTAAGGTTGATCATCACTTCCATGTTGCTGTTAGGATGTACAATGTTCTTCTGGTTCTGCTCATCTTCCTCAGTATCAGTTCATGCAAATCCTTCCAGGCTTTCCTGAATTACCATCCGTCCTGGGTTCTAATAGAACAATAGTGTTCCATCACACACACACACACACACACACACACACACAGAGAGAGAGAGAGAGAGAGAGAGAGAGAACAGCTTGTTAAGCCATTCCCCAATTGATGGACATTCCTTCACTTTCCATTTCTTTGCCACCACAAACAGAGCAGCTATGAACATTTTTGTACAGGTGATGTTCTTACCCTTTTTCATAATCTCTTCAGGGTATAGACCCAGTAGTGGTATTGCTGGATCAAAGGGTATGCACATTTTTATTGCCCTTTGGGCATAATTCCAAATTGCTCTCCAGAAAGGTTGGATGAGTTCACAGCTCCATCAACAATGTATTAGTGTCCCAGATTTCCCACATCCCTTCCAACAATGATTGTTGTCCTTTCTAGCATATTGGCAAGTCTGAGAGGTGTGAGGTGGTACCTCAGAGATATTTTAATCTTCATTTCACTAATAATGAGGGATTTAGAACAATTTTTCATATGATTATGGTTTGCTTTGATTTCCTCATCTGTAAATTGCCTTTGCATATCCTTTGACCATTTGTCTATTGGGGAATGGCTTGCCTTTTTTTTTTAATTGAATCAGTTCTATGTATATTTTAGTGATGAGTCTTTTTTTTAGAAACACTAGCCATAAAGATTCTTTCCCATATTTCTTTAAATCTTTTAAAACCTATGTGAGCTTCCAATTAATTTTTAGTTAATATCTCCATAGCCCTTTATATTGCTTCATGCTATGAAAAGAATGTATTTGATATTCTTTTCTTTCTGCATTTTGTTTTACTCTTTGTGAGGGTCTAACACAGGACTGTCCAACCTTACTTTTATAAGGTTTTATTGAATCAATAGACAATGTATTTTGATTTGCCAGTATCATGAATGTTCTATAGTAGCTCAGTTTTTTTAACTAAAGCATTTAGTAACCCCACAGGCAAGCTGCATAAAATGGCACTGCATGCTGCATGCTGTCTGTGGACTGTATTTAGGAAAGCTCTGCTCTAATACATGGTTAATTTTAGGGTAGGTGACAAGTCTTACTGAAGAAAAAAATTATATTTTTTCCATCTCCATTCAATTTTCTCCAGAAGTCTATTATATCTAACTTTTTCTGAAATTATATTCACCTTCTAAACTTCTTTGTTTATTTTGTTGGTAGATTTATCTAGTTCTGAGAGATGTAAATTTAGGTCCCCTATTAGTGTAGTGTTACTATTTCTTCCTACAACTAACTTAATTTTTGCTCTAAGTATTCAGATGCTTTATCAGTTGGTGCATATACTTCATTGGTTATGGTACCTTTAAACAAGATAAAGTATATTTTCTTATTTCTTGTAATAATTTCACTTTTTGTTTTTGTTTTGTCTGAGATAAGGAATTTTTATATATGTATGTATTTAAGTTCACCTAAAACACTATATTCTCTTCTAGCCTTTTGCTTTTACTCTACTGTTTTGCTTTTGATCACCACCTCTTTCAATCCATCCTCTCTTCTATCAGTCTCCCCCTTTTCTTTCACGTTTCCTCTTCAACTTCTTTTTTTTTTTTGTAGGTTTTTTTGCAAGGCAAATGGGCTTAAGTGGCTTGCTCATGGCCACAGAGCTAGGTAATTATTAAGTGTCTGAGACCAGATTTGAACCCAGGTGCTCCTGACTCCAGGGCTGGTGCTTTATCCACTGTGCCACCTAGCTGTCCCTCTCTTCAACTTCTTAATAGAGTAAGATACATTTCTGCTTGTGTATAATGTAAGATATTCCTTATTTGAGACAAAACCAATGAGTGTAAGTTTCAAACAATGATAATCCCCATCTTTCCCTCTACTGTACTGTATCTTTTGTCCTCTTTATATAAAGCAATTTACTGTATTCTTCCCTTTTTCTATTTCTTTCAGTAAAATCATTTTTTACACTTTAATTTTATGTCATCATTTCAAAGTCAACTTATATTCACACTCACTATCTATGTGTATTTCTTTTAACTGCCTTAATAGAAGTACAATTCTCAAGAGTTATTAATATAAGATTTCCATATAGAAATCTAAACAACTTTATCTAATTGAATAACATTTTTTTTCTTTTCTGTTGACCTTTTCTGTGTATATCTTAAAGATCAAATTTTGTGTTCCACTCTGGTCTCATTATCAGGACAGTTTGAAAGTTCCTTATTCCATTGAATATTCTCCTTTTCTCATGCAAAATTATGCTAAATTTTGCTGACACAGGCATTTTTGATTCAAATCAAGCTCCTTTACTTTATGGAATCTCTTTCTCTCTCTCTCTCTCTCTCTCTCTCACACACACACACACACACACACACACACACACACACACACACACACACACAAAGACAGAAACAAACATCTTGTGACCCCTTAATGAAGAGGCTCCTAAGTAAGCATTCTGTAATCCAATCTGTGCCTCTTTGGTATTTGATTTATTTCTTTCTGGTTACTTACAGTATTTTCTCCTTGATTTGATAATTCTGAAATTTGACTATAATATTCCTTGGAGTTTTCATTTTGAGATGTTTGCAGGAGATGCTTCTTGGATTCTTCCAATGATTGCTTTACCCTTTGTTTCTTGAATATGAGGAAATATTCCTTTGACTTGGTCTTGAAAAATATTGCCAGAGCTCCTTTTGAAATCCTTGGTTTCAAAATCTCTAAATTATCTCTCCTGCATCTATTTTGCAGGTCAATTGTATTTTCAATGAGGTATTTAACATTTTCCTCATTTATTTATTTTTCTCAAATTGTTTTTCTGATTTTTGATCTCTCATAGAAATTTTCTTTCACTTGCTCAATTTTAATTTTTAAAGAATTATTCTCATCAGATGAATTTTGTATCTCCTTTTAAAATATTGTCCAATTATATTTTTAAAGAGTTGCTTTCTTGTTCCATTTGAATAATTGCATTTTTTAAGGCATTGTCTTCTTCAACTAGTTTTTGTGCATTTCCCCCCTAGACTTTTGATTTTTACTCACATGCCTCTCATTTTCCTCTCCAATTTTTCTATTTGATTTTTAATATCATTTTTGATATCTTTTTTTTTTTAAGTTTTGCAAGGCAATGGGGTTAAGTGGCTTGCCCAAGACCACACAGCTAGGTAATTACCATGTGTCTGAGGCCAGATTTGAACTCAGGTACTCCTGACTCCAGGGCCAGTGCTCGATCCACTGCACCACCTAGCCACCCCAATTTTTGATATCTTTCAAGAGAAGCTTTTGGGCTTGAGATCTACTCATATTTCCCTCGGGGGTTTCAGATGTAGGCTTTTTCCTAATATCCTCATCTGAGATTGTATTCTGATCTTTCTTGTCACCATAGTATCTTTCTCTTGTCAGGGTATTTTTTCCTGCTTCTTCCTCATTTTTAGCCTAGTGTGTGATTTTAAAAGTTAAGTCCAGGGGCAGCTTGGTGGCACAGTGGATAGAGCACTGGCCCTGGAGTCAGGAGTACCTGAGTTCAAATCCGGTCTCAGACACTTAATAATTACCTACCTGTGTGGCCTTGGGCAAGCCACTTAACCTCTTTGCCTTGCAAAAGAAACAAAACTCAAAAAAACCTTAAAAAAATAAAAGTGGAGTTCTGTTCCTGGGTCATAGAGAATAATGTCCCATGCTTTTTGGATTAAGGATCAGGAGTAGCCTGCTCATTTACTTTCTGCACTGGGGTCTCAGTTATCAACTTGCCCACTGTTCTCAAGTTTTAATTGCATGGGCTGTCCAAGTATTCTGGGTCTTCAAATATGCCTTCTGTGCTGAGGCTGTAACCATCACAGCTGACATGCTGTGCCACTGACCTGCTTGAACTGCGACCTATGGAATTCATTTGCTGTTCTGTGCTGTGGCTAAGACTCTCACAATTTCTTCCTTGTGACCTGCTTACACAGGTCTCTGCTCCTCTTCCACACAAGGGAGATAGATCTTTAAAAAAATATTTTATTTATTACTTTTTTCAACCACATGCAATAGTAGTTTTTATCAGTAACATTTTTGGCAAGGTTTTGAGTTTTACTTTTTTTTTTCCTCCTTCCCTTCCTTCTCTCCTCCCTCCTCCCCCTGGCAGAAAGAATCTGACATAGACATTACATTTATAACCAGGCTAAACAAAAGATCCATAGTAATCATGTTGTGAAAGAATTCATTAAAATTGAAGAAAGAAAACATTAGAGGCAAAATGACATATTTCATAAGACATTTTTAAATATTTAAAGATGATGAGCTTTGGTCTTCATTTAAACTCCAGTTTCTTCTCTGAATATGGATGGTATTTTCCAACATAAGTCTTTTAAAATTGTATTTGATTATTTCACTGCTGCATTGAACAAATCAATCATAGTTGATCAATATCCCATGTTGTTGTTAGTATGTTTAATGTTCTTCTGTAGACAGACCTTTCTTGGAGTCTTTCCAAAATTTGAAACTGGAAAATTGTTCCATTCTCTCTTTTTATGAGTTCTGACACTCCTCAATCTCTGTAGAGGTTTGATTTAGTGTTGTTTCTGAGGGAAGCTTGGAAGAAGTCAGGTAGTTTCCTGATTTTCTTTTTCTTTTTTTTTTTTTTGAATGTAAAATTTCCTTTAACGATTAAATAATTTAAAGACTTAAGATATTTATTTATTTGTTTGCTTGTTTGTTTGCTTATTGATTTTTTTTTTGTGCTTCAGTCTGTGTTCAGATACCATCAGCTCCATCTCTGGGTTGGCTAACATTCTTTATCATAAATCCATCAGATAAGTCACTTCCATATTTTCCACAGTTGATACTGCTAATGGTAATTTCCTCCATCCATTCCTCCTAACTCCCATTTATTATATTTTCCTCTCTCCTTTCACTCTGTCCCTATTCAAAAGTGTTCTATGAGGCAGCTGAGTGGTGCAGCAGACAAAGCACCAGTCCTGGGGCCAGGAGACCCCAAGCCCACATCCTACCACAGAGAGCTGGCAACCACCCAGTCGTATGGTCCTGGACAGGCCACCCAATCCAATCATCTTGAAAAAAATAAAAAATATGTGTTGTATCTGACTGCACTCTCCAATTATCTACCCTCTCCTCTATCACCTACAGCCCCCTTCCCCTTCCCCCAAACCCCTTTCTCCCATCCCCTTCCTCTCTTTTTTTCCTCTAGGGTAAGATAGATTTCTATATCCTATTAAGTATGTATGTTGTTTCCTCGCTGAACTATTTCCGATGAGAATAAAGGGTCACTCATTTTCCAAAACTTCCCTCCCCTTCTACTCCATTGCAAAAGCTTTTTCATGACTCTTTTACATGAAATATCTTAACCTATTCTACCTCTTCTTTCCCTTTCTACTAGTACATTCCTTTCTTGCCCTTTAACTTCATCTTTACAATATAGTATCCTTCAAATTCAACTTCCACATGTGCCCTGCTCCTTCTAACTGCTCTATTAAATGAGAAGGTATGAGTATTCCCCTACAGGAATACATGCAATTCAACATCATTAAATTTTTCATAATTTACCCTTCTCTTCCACCTCAGTCCTGGAGCTGTGAGGAAGGCCCCTGGTTCTCTATGATAGTATGGGGACCTAGACTGTGACCAGGGCCTGAATATGGACAAAGCACCAGAATCTTGTTCCAGAAACAGAGGAGAGACCTCAACAGTCTCTCCTCACCCCCTTACTTTTGTAGGCTGAGTTCTCTGGGAGTAACTGCTGGGCATCTCCCTGCTGGGTGGATCTGTGGGCTAGCTTCCATTTCCTGGGACCAGGCTGCACTGAAGGCAAAGATGACCTGGACTTTGCACTCAATCTGGCAGAGGTTTCCCCACTGATCTTCTGAGGAGTGCTTGGTGTTCCCTTGTTTGGCAGATAAGGAAACTGCTTCTGCTGACACAAGCTTCAGCTCCCAGGGACCCAGACACCTCATTGACTGTTCGCAGAAGGCTGGAGCTCCTTCATTCCTGCAGTAATCCTGGCTGTGATGCTGCCCTTTCCAACCCCATGAAACAAAGCCTTCCCATGATCTTCCAGGTCACTTTTGGTTGGAGAATTGCCTCACTGGATCTTTCTGTGGGCTCTGTCTCTCAAAAATTTAGTTACAGTCATAATTTTAAGGTTTTTGGAATATTTTGGAAGAGAGCTCCTGGGAAATCCTATCCTCGTGCCTCCATCTTCAGTTTCTTGGTTTTCTTCTGCTATTTTTGGTTCTGCTACCTTCATCCTTATTTGATTTTTAAAATCCTTTTTGACTTCTTCCAAGAAGACTTTATTGATTTGATACTAATTTATATTCCCTTTTGAGAATTTGTTTTAGGTATTTTGACCTTCCAGTTTCTTCTGAGTTTGAGTTTTGATTTTTCCTGTTGCTATAGTAGCTGTCTATATTGACGGATCCTTAATGTTTTCTGCTCATCTTTAGCTTATTTTGTGACTCCTAATTTGAACTTTGCTCCTGGAATGCTGGGGGCACTGTCCCAAGGTTTTTTTTTTTTTTTTTTTTTTTTGCTTGGAGGCACACCTGATTATTGACTTTCTGTTCTGGGTCTCTCTGAGACTTGTGGCTTGCCCACTGCACTTTGATGGATTTGTTATGCTAGGGTTCTAGAGCTAGAAATTTGCCTTCTAATCTGGAACTGGAGTCTATGCCTCAGTCTATGCCATCAACCTGAGCTATGACCAGTTACTTGTCTGTGCTGTATTAAGAGCCCA